>NW_027069382.1:17500-130467 GCF_037157495.1 Lathamus discolor
CTCACCTGGGGCCCCCGTCATGGCCGCTCGCAGCAGCTTCTCTACTTGGTACTTCAGGCGGTGCTCGATGGGGCGTAGCTTCTCCAGGACCTATGGGGCAGCCCCATAGAGCCCAGCCCCACAGATGTGCCCCCAACACCCCTTATACGAACCCCATAGAGGCTCCAGCCCCACAGATCCACCCCCAGCCCCACCGATCCGCCACCCCCACCGCTTATACCAACCCCATAGAGGCTCCAGACCCACAGATCCACCCCCAGCCCCACAGATCCGCCCCCCCCACCCCTTATAAAAACCCCATAGAGGCTCCAGCCCTACAGATCCACCCCCCACCCCTTATACAAACCCCAGAGGCCCCAGCCCCACAGATCCACCCCCAGCCCCACAGATCCACCCCCCTCACCCCTTATACCAACCCCATAGAGGCTCCAGCCCCACAGATCCACCCCCAGCCCCACAGATCCACCCCCCTCACCCCTTATACCAACCCCATAGAGGCTCCAGCCCCACAGATCCACCCCCAGCCCCACAGATCCACCCCCCTCAGCCCTTATACCAACCCCATAGAGGCTCCAGCCCCACAGATCCACCCCCAGCCCCACAGATCCCCCCCCGGTGTGGGGCAGGGCCCCCCTCACCACGCGGGTCTCCAGGAGGCGGGGCAGGGCCGGGAGCGCCCCCAGGCTCCGCCCCTGGGCCTTGGCCCCCAGCACCAGGCCCAGGTCCTGCAGGTACTGAACCAGCGCCTGTGGGCGCAGCGCCAGCAGGGACAGCCCCTGCGGGGAGCGGACGCAGGGAGAAACCCATAAGGACCCACAGAGAGAGACCCATAGGGACCCATAGGGACCCATAGAGAGAGAGACCCATAGGGACCCACAGAGAGAGACCCATAGGGACCCATAGAGAGAGACCCATAGAGACCCATAGGGACCCATAGGGACCCATAGAGACCCATAGGGACCCATAGAGAGAGACCCACAGAGACCGATAGGAACCCATAGAAAGAAACCCATAGGGACCCATAGAGAGAGACCCATAGAGAGAGACCCATAGAGACCAATAGGAACCCATAGAAAGAAACCCATACGGACCCATAGAGAGAGACCCATAGAGAGAGACTCATAGAGACCCATAAGGACCCATAGAGAGAGAGATCCATAGGGACCCACAAGGACCCAGAGAGAGAGACCCGTACAGACCCATAGGGACCCATAGAGAGAGACCCATACAAACCCATAGGGAGAGCCCCACAAGGACCCATAAAGAGAGAAACACATAGGGACCCATAGGGACCCATAGAGAACCATAGATAGAGAGACACATAGGGACCCATAGAGAGAGAGCCATTGAGAGAAAGACCTATAGGGACCCATAGAGAGAGAACCACAGAGCCCCATAGACAAACGCCCATAAATTCCATACACAGCCGTAGAAACCCATAGAGCCCCAGACACCCACAAGACCCCACAGACACCCATAGAGCCCCACAGACCCCCATCACACCCCACAGCCACCCCATCTGACCCACATAATCCCCTTTATCCCCTTCCAGGACCCACAGACACCCCCCACAGGACCCGTGTAGGGCCCACAGCCCCTCCCTAAGGCCCATACGTCCCCGTCATAAACCCCTATAGACACCCCACAGCACCCCTTCAGCCCCCTCTGCACCTGCATAGCGCCCCTTAACACCCCCATGTATACCTATAGTCACCCCATAGCGCCCCATAGCACCCCATAGTGCCCCATAGCACCCCCACAGCACCCCATAGCACCCCCACGGTGTCCCACAGTGCCCTATAGCGCCCCATAGCACCACCATAGTGTCCCATAGAGCCCCATAGCACCCCCATAGTGTCCTATAGCACCCCATAGCACCCCCATAGTGTCCCATAGTGCCCCATAGCACCCCATAGCGCCCCATAGCACCCTCACAGCACCCCATAGTGCCCCACAGAGCCCCATAGGTACCTTCTCGGTGCGGAGCTTTCCCCCACGCAGCCTCTGCAGCAGCGCCCGCCCGTGCTCAGTCACGGCTGCCACCTGCAGCAGAGGGGGGTAAACGTGGGTCCCAGGGGGGTAAATGTGGGTCCCAGGGGGTAAATGTGGGCCCCAGGTGGGTAAATGTGGGTCCCAGGGGGGTAAATGCGGGTCCGAGGGGGGTAAATGTGGGTCTGAAGGAGTAAATGTGGGTCCCAGGGGGTAAATGTGGGTCCCAGGGGGTAAACGTGGGTCTGAGGGGGTAAATGTGGGTCCCAGGGGGATAAATGTGGGTCCAAGGGGGTAAATGTGGATCCCAGGGGGTAAATGTGGGTCCCAGGGGGTAAATGTGGGTCCCAGGGGGGTAAATGTGGGTCCGAGGGGTAAATGTGGGTCCCAGGGGGTAAATGTGGGTCCCAGGGGGGTAAATGTGGGTCCGAGGGGGTAAATGTGGGTCCGAGGGAGTAAATGTGGGTCCGAGGGGGTAAATGTGGGCCCCAGGGGGGTAAATGTGGGTCCGAGGGAGTAAATGTGGGTCCCAGGGGGTAAATGTGGGCCCCAGGGGGGTAAATGTGGGTCCGAGGGAGTAAATGTGGGTCCCAGGGGGTAAATGTGGGTCCCAGGGGGGTAAATATGGGTCCGAGGGGGTAAATGTGGGTCCGAGGGAGTAAATGTGGGTCCGAGGGGGTAAATGTGGGTCCGAGGGAGTAAATGTGGGTCCCAGGGGGGTAAATGTGGGTCCGAGGGGGTAAATGTGGGTCCCAGGGGGGTAAATGTGGGTCCGAGGGGGTAAATGTGGGTCCCAGGGGGGTAAATGTGGGTCCGAACCTGCCCCTGCAGAGCCTCCAGCAGCGTGACCGCCTCAGCCGCCGCCATCTTGGCACTGAAGGTTTGACGGGCGGTGGCAGCTGCCAATAGGAGCGCGGCTCTGGGTATGTGGACCAATGGGACGGCGAGGAGGGAGAGGAAGTCCCGCCTCGCCGCCTCTGGGCGGGAGGGGAGGAGCGACAGGGGAACGGACCAATGGGAGGCGAGAATGGGGCTGTTGGACCGCCCCCTGAGTGGCTGGGCGGGAGGTAAGGGGAGGAAATGGGGAGGTAATAGAGGGCAAGGGTGGAGCCGAGCCGAGCCGAGCCGTGCCGAGCCGAGCCGTGCCGAGCCGTGCCGAGCCGAGCCGTGCCGAGCCGAACCGAACCGAGCCGAGCCGAGCCGAGCCGAGTTGTGCCCAGTTATGGAGGGTAATGGGAGGAAATGGAGCGTGACAAGCGGGCACTGTTAGGTGTCGGCTTCTCTGGGACAACCTCGGAGCCACTCGGACCCCAGCGGAGCAGCAGCCTCCGGAAGGGAGCGGGGCCTTCCGCAGGGACCCGAGCGGAGCCGAAGCTTGCCGAAAAGAGCCGAGGGCGGCAGCGGCAGCCCGGGTGGGGGGGGCGTCGCGCAGGGACCCGAGCGGAGCCGAAGCTTTCCGAAGGGAGCCGAGGGCGGCAGAAGCGTGGATTTGGTAGAACCCCATTGGCTCCTATAGACCCCCATAGACCCCTATAGACAGCCTATAGGCACCTATGGACAGGCTATAGACACCCCATAGACCCCTTTAGACACCTATAGACAGGCTATAGACACCCCGTAGACCCCTATATGCACGCGAGAGCCATATAGTCCCCTATAGACACCCCTATAGATACCCCTTGACCCCTATAGATACCTCATAGAGCCCCACAGACCCCATAAACACTCCATAGAGCCATATAGTCCCCTATAAACACACCTGTAGACACCCCATAGGTCTGTATAGGCAATGCATAGACCCCTATAGGGACTCCAGAGAGCCATATAAACTCCTATACACTCCATAGAGCACCATAGACACCATTAGACCCCCTATAGACACCCCTATAGACCCTTATAGACACCACATAGAGCCCCACAGACCCCTATAGACACCCCATAGATCCGTATAGGCACTGCATAAACCCCTATAGACACTCCATAGAGCCATATAAACCCCTATACATTCCATAGAGCTCCATAGAGCCCCATAGACCCCTATAGAAACCTCCCAGACCCCTATAGACCCCCCCAGACCCCCATAGATCCACCCAGACCCCCACAAACCCCTATAGACCCCCAATAGATGCCCCATAGACCCACGATAGACCCCCACAAACCCACTACAGACCCCCTCAGACCCCCATAGACCCCCATAAACCCCCATAGACACCCTATAGACCCAAATAGACCACCCCCACAAATCCCCTATAGACCCCCCAAAGACCCCCACAGACCCCTATAGACCCCCCAGACCCCCATAGACCCCCCAGACCCCCATAAACCCCCTAAAGACCCCCCATAGATGCCCATAAACCCCCTATAGACCCCCCACAGACCCCCACAGACCCCTATAGACCCCCCCAGACCCCCATAGACCCCCCCAGACCCCCATAAACCCCCTACAGACCCCCCACAGAGCCCCCCAGACCCCCATAAACCCCCTATAGACCCCCAACAGATGCCCCATAGACCCCCAATAGACCCCCATAGACTCCTATAGACACCCATAAACCCCTATGGACACGCACAGACCTCCCCAGATCCCCATAAACCCCCTAGAGACCCCCCCAGACACCCATAGACCCCTTCAGACCCCCGTAAACCCCCTAAAGACCCCCCAAAAGACACCCCCAGATGCCCATAAACCCCCATAGACCCCCCACAGACATGCCCAGACACCCATAAACCCCCTATAGACCCCCAACAGATGCCCCATAGACAACCAATAGACCCCCATAAACCCCTATAGACCCCCCACAGACCGCCCCAGACCCCCATAAACCCCCTATAGACCCCCAACAGACCCTAAACATAACCCTATCCCTAACCCCTAACCCTAATCCTAACCTTAACACTAACCCTAACACAACAGGGATTAATAGATGCATTAGATGTAAGGCGCCCCTAACCCTAACCCCTAACCCTAACTCTAACCCTAACATACCATGGGTTAATAGATGTATTAGATGTAAGGCAGCCCTAGCCCTAACCCTAACCCTAACCCTGACCCTAACCCTAACCCTAACCCTACTGATGCTCTGAAGCTGAGACTGGTGCTGAGGTTGTCGCTGGGACTCTACGGCTCAGACCCTGGGGTTCAGGCCTTGGAGGTGAGGCTGGGGCTGGGGCTCTGCCCCGAACCCGTGCCCTGCTCACTCTGCTGCTGGACAGCGGGCACCGGAGGTGCCAGGTTCCAATGGGCTCCGGGGTGAGCAAGCGAGGAGCGACCGCAGTGCGAGGGCACCGTTGGGAGCTCACCGTGTGCTGAAGAGGCGCAGCACCAGCAGGGTACGAGTGCTCTGCTATGGGGCAGGACTACGGGTGCTTTGCTATGTGCTATTTGCTATGTTACGGGGTTTATGATATGGGACAGGTCTATGGGGTTTATGCTATGGGGTATGATTTTGGGGTTTATGTTATGGGGCAGAGCTATGGGGTTTATGCTATGGGGCAGGACTATGTGGTTTATGCTATGGGGCAGGACTACGGGTGCTTTGCTATGTGGCAGGGTTATGGGGTTTATGATAAGGGGCAGGTCTATGGGGTTTATGATATGGGGCAGGTCTATGGGGTTTATGCTATGGGGCAGGACTATGTGGTTTATGCTATGGGGCAGGACTACGGGTGCTTTGCTATGTGGCAGGGTTATGGGTTTATGCTATGGGGCAGGGTTATGCGGTTTATGATATGGGGCAGGTCTATGGGGTTTATGCTATGGGGTATGATTTTGGGGTTTATGTTATGGGGCAGAGCTATGAGGTTTATGCTATGGGGCAGGACTATGGTTGCTTTGCTATGTGGCAGGGTTAAGGGTTTATGCTATGGGGCAGGGTTGTGTTGTTTATGCTATGAGGCAGGGCTGTGAGGTTTATGCTGTGTGGCAGGACTATGGTTGCTTTGCTATGGGGTATGTCTATGGTGTTTATGCTATGGGGCAGGGTTATGGGATTTTAGCTATGGGGCAGGGCTATGAGGTTTATGCTATGGGGCAGGATTATGGTTGCTTTGCTATGGGGCAGGGTTATGGGATTTTAGCTATGGGGCAGGGCTATGAGGTTTATGCTACGGGGCAGGGTTATGGTGTTTATGCTATGGGGCAGGGCTATGGGGTTTATGCTATGGGGTAGGTCTATGGGGTTTATGATATGGGGCAGGTCTATGGGGTTTATGCTATGTGGCAGGGCTATGGGTTCCCTGCTATGGGGCAGGGCTATGATGCTGGGTTATGCTCATTGGTTCAGGCGTGGGGGGGTGGGGAGGGTCTCATGTGGTGCTGGGTGAGGCGATTCCCCTCCCCCCACCCCTGCTATGGGGCGGTGACTCACCTGGGGGGTGACTCACCCAGCTTTGGGCTGGGCTGTGGGGTGGGGCTGTGGGACAGAGCTATGGGGCAGGGCTGTGGGAATGGCCACAGGGCAGAGATGTGGGGTGGGGTTATGGGGCAGCACTATGGGGCAGGGCTCTGGGTGCTTTGGTGTGAGGCAGAGCTATGGGGCAGAGCTACAGGCAAAGATCCCCCGTGCTGCCATGAGGCTGTGCAATGGAGCAAGGAGCTCTTTTATGGGGCACGAGTGGCACTGTGGAGCAGCAGCTGTGCTATAGGGCAGCAGTTGTGCTATGGGATGTGGCAACAGGCCATGGGGAAGGTCCTGCTCTATGGGGCAGGGAGCCACTCTGTAGCGTGGGATCTTTTCTATGGGGCATGCACTGCGTTATGGAGCGGGAGCCAATCTATGGGGCGGGCACCGTGCTATGGGGCGTGGAGCCCCTGGGCTCCCACACCCCGGCCCCACCTCTTCCTCGCTGCCATAAATGAGGAGAGCTCAGCCCCACGGCACGGGCCAGGCTGAGATGTGGGGCTGGGCTACGGGGGGGCCCCCGCTGCTGCTGCTGCTGCTGCTGCTGCTGCCAGGTAATGAGTGGGGGAGGCTCGGCCATGACAGTTGAGGGGCGTAAGGGGGCACTTGAGGGGCAGGAGCTGGGGGGGGTGTCAGGTCTCAGGTGTGTGGGGCTGAGGCTATGGGGTAGAGGGGTGTCATGGGGGCTGTGGCACAGGGGGGTTTCAGGGCTATGGGGCTGAGCTGCTATGGGACAGTAGCAGAGGCTGTCAGGTGGCTGTGGGGCCAGATCTGTGGGTCAGGGGGGTTGTCAAAGTTCAAGTCTATGGGGGTTGCTCTGAGCTGCTATGGGGCAGGAAAGGAGGGGTGTCAGGGGGCTATGGGGCAGGAGCTATGGGGTGGGGGGAGTGTCTGGATTCAGGGCTATGGGGCTGAGCCGCTATGGGGCACGAGCAAAGCAGTGTTAGGGGAAATGGGGCAGAGGCTATGGGGAAGGGGCTGTCAGGCCTAGGAGCTGTGGGGCAGAGGTATGCTGGAGGGCTGTGGGGCAGATTCTATGGGGCAGAGGCCGTGCTGTGGGTCGGGCAGGGACAGGCTGGGACAGGTCAAGCGTCGCCCAAGACGCATCCCCAGGGGCAGGGTGGGGCCCGTGAGCACCAGTCCCACACATACACACACATGTGTGGGGCAGGCACTGTGGGGCTGCAGTGCCTGAGCTGTGGGGCCGAGGATGGGACCTGCCATGCGGCCACCAACATCACTTGCCCCCCGGAGAGTGACGTCTGCGCTGAGGCATTGGCCAGTGTCACATGGAGTGAGTGGGGAGACGTGGGGCAGGGAGTGGGCTATGGGGAGATGTGGGGCTGGAACCCCTGGCTTTGCTCTATGGAGCAATGTGGGGCTGGAACCCCTGACTTTGTTCTATGGGGCAATGGGGGGAAGGGGGTGGGCTATGGGGAGATATGGGCCTGGAACCCCTGGCTTTGCTCTATGGGGCAATGGGGGGGCAGGGGGTGGGCTATGGGGAGATGTGGGGCTGGAACCCCTGGCTTTGCTCTATGGGTCAAGGGGGGGCAGGGGGTGGGCTATGGGGAGATGTGGGGCTGGAACCCCTGGCTTTGCTCTATGGAGCAATGTGGGGCTGGAACCCCTGACTTTGTTCTATGGGGCAATGGGGGGAAGGGGGTGGGCTATGGGGAGATATGGGCCTGGAACCCCTGGCTTTGCTCTATGGGGCAACGGGGGGCAGGGGGTGGGCTATGGGGAGATGTGGGGCTGGAACCCCTGGCTTTGCTCTATGGGGCAAGGGGGGGCAGGGGGTGGGCTATGGGGAGATGTGGGGCTGGAACCCCTGGCTTTGTTCTATGGGGCAATGGGGGGCAGGGGATGAGCTATGGGGAGATGTGGGGCTGGAATCCCGGCTCTGCTCGAGGTGTTTCGCAGCCAGGTGGCGCTCTCCACCACGCCACGGCAGCTAGGGGGCGCTCTGGGTTTCCCTCAGCAGCCAGGGGGCGCTGCGGGTTGTTCCGTGTCACCCTGAGCCGCTAGGGGGCGCTCTTTAGGGCAGCTCTCTATCCCTCCGGCCCGATAGGGGGCGCTCTGTTTCGGCCCTCCCCCCATCTGCCCTCGCTCCGCCACCACCAGGGGGCGCCGCGGAGGCCCGCACTCACCGGCAGGGGGCGCTGTTTCCCGCAGGCCACGGGCGGCTGGCGCTGGGGGGCAGGGGCTGTGGGCGGGGCCAGCCCGGGGCCCTCGCGCGCGCCCTCGAGCTCCCGGGGGTCGTGGTCTTCGTGCGGAGGCGCCAGTGCCGGGGGGGGGACGTGGCCTGCAACGGGGCCCTCCCCATGGGAACCGAGAGGGCCCTGCCCCTGCCCGGTAATGGGGGAATGGGGGAATGGGGGGAATGGGGACAAAGGGGGGAATGGGGTAATGGAGTCAATGGGGCAATGGCGGCAATGGGGGGCAATAGGGGTAATGGGGGGCAATGGGTGTAATGGGGTCAATGGGGCAATGGGGGGCAATGGATGTAATGGGGGTAATGGGGCAATGGGGGCAGTGGGGGTAATTGGACAATGGGGGTAACGGGGGAAATGGGTTTAATGGGGTAAAAGAGGCAAAGGGGGTAATGGTGCAATGGGGGTAATGGGAGTAATGGGGGGCAATGGAGGGTAATGGGGGTAATGGGGGGCAATAGGGGAACGGGGGCAATGGGGTAATAGGGGTAATGGGGGGTAATAGGGGATTGGGGGTAATGGGGGGCAATGGGTTTAACGGGGGTAATGAGGAGCAATGAGGGTAATGGGGATGATGAGGGGAATATGGTTAATGGGGGTAGTGGGGGGCAGTGGGGGTGAGACTTGGTGGTGTAAGGAGCATCCCTGCCCCCCCCCCCCGCCCTAGACAACGTCACGGCGCAGGCACCCAATGGGCTGCGCTGTTTTGGTTGCCCTGACGACGGCCCCTGCTCTGCCCCCACCATCGTGGAGTGCTATGGGGACCTTCGTGGCTGTTTCCTCGGCAACGTCACGGTGACGCTGGGTGAGAGCCAATGGGAGACCGGGGGGGGTGGTGGGGTCAGGCCTCATTGGCCGCCACGATGACCACTAGGACATGCAGGCTGTTGCCGTGGCAACCCTATTGGAGAGCATCATTGGTCGCCATGGTGACCGTATAGTGCCCTATAGGTCCCTTATAGGGCCTGGTTGCCCTAACACCTCCCTATGGGGCAGCTATGGGGCTGACGTCCGCTTCCACCCCCCTTTGCAGGTGGGTCCCGGCGGTGGCGGGAGGTGCGGGGCTGCGTGCGGGACCCGGCCTGCGCCCCAGAGCCCCGAGGTGACGACGCTGTGGGGCTGGAGGGCTCCTGCTGTGCCGGGGACCTCTGCAACGGCCCCATAGCGAACCGCAGCCTCTTTGCCCCCAACCTGCCCCGGCTCGAGCTCCTCCCGCAGCCCCATGGCCCCACAGCCGGGCCCACCAAAGGCAACAGGAGCACTGGGGGGGACAAGGCCACCAAGACCAAGATGGCCGCCCCCATAGGCAATGTGTCCGCCACCAAGACCAATATGGCCGCCTCCACAGGCAACATGGTGCCCACTGTAGCCAACATGGCAGCCACCAAAGGCAATATGGCCACCAGCAAAACCAATATGGCCGCCTCCATAGGCAGCACGGTGCCTACCGTGGCCAATGGGGCCGCTACCCAATCCAATATGGCAGCCATCAAAGCCAATGCGTCTGCCACCAAAAGCAATATGGCGGCCCCCACAGCCAATACAGCCACCCCCACAGCCAATATGGCGGCCATTGACAGCAACGTGGCTGCTGTTGACCACCATGGAGCCGCCATTGATGCCAACACGGCCGCCATGGATTCCAAGATGGCCGCTGGACGCGCAGGGCGCCCCCTGGAGCGCAAAGATGGCGTCAAGGGCCCCGTGGGGCGGAGCCACCCCCTGGGGGTGGGGTTGTGGCCCCTCCCCTTCCTCTTGCTCCTCCTCCTCTAGGGCCTCTATGGGGTATAAGTGGGGCAATGCATGGGACAGGCATCCCATAAGTGGCACCTTCCCACCCCAGAGACTGACCCATAAGTGCACCTCCTGTCCCCTTCCATTCAATGGGCACCCCCAAGTAAAGGTGGCACTTATAGGGTGCCCCATAAGGGGCCCCCCCAACCCATAAGCTGCCCCATAAGTGCACTCCCCGCCCTATGGTGCACTTATGGGGCACCCCACATCCTTCCCCACACACCCCTCGCAATGGGGCAATAAATGGCTGCGGTGGAACAAGGAGGTTGGTCTTTTATTGGGCGGTGGAGCTTAGCTCAGGGGGAGGGGCTTAGCCATAGGGGGTGGGGCTAAACGGGCTCATCCTGGATCCCGCAGCGGAGATTGGCTGGAACGGCCTCATCTGGAGGAGGGGGGAGAGGCGTCAGAGCTCCGCCCCCTTCCTGTTAGCCCCGCCCCCTGCCCTTCAGCCCCGCCCCTTTTACCCATGCGGCGGGGGCGGGGCAACTGCAGCCCCTCCATGAGGGCGACGAAGGCATCGGGGCTCAGCGTGAGGCGGGGGTTCAGGCGCCGCTCCTCCCCCACCGTGGACACCGTGTGCCCTGGGGGGAGACATGACCCACAAGTGACCCGCGAGTGACCCATGAGTAACCCACGAGTGACCCACAAGTGACCCACAGGTGACTCACAACTGACCCATAAGTGACCCACGAGTGACCCACAAGTGACCCGCGAGTGACCCACGAGTGACCCACAGGTGACCCCCCAGTGCCTCCCACCGTTGTAGTCGTGCGCGGGGTAGACCAAGCACTCATCGGGGAGGGTGAAGATCTTCTCGTGCACAGAGCGGTACAGGGTGCGGGCACAGCCTGGGGGGGCGTCACCATGGCAACGAGATCCTCCTAGGGCCCCCCAGCCCCTCCCAATCTATCCCACTCCATCCCAATCACCTCCCACTCTACCCCAGCCCCTCCCACTCTATCCCAGTCCATCCCAATCCCTCCCCACTCTATCCCAGTCCATCCCCATCCCCTCCCAGTCTGTGCCAGTCCATCCCAATCCCCTCCCACTCTATCCCAGTCCATCCCAATCCCCTCCCACTCTATCCCAGCCCCTCCCACTCTATCCCAGTCCATCCCAATCCCCTCCCACTCTATCCCAGTCCATCCCAATCCCCTCCCACTCTATCCCAGTCCATCCCCATCCCCTCCCACTCTATCCCAGCCCCTCCCACTTCATCCCAGTCCATCCCCATCATCTCCCACTCTATCCCCATCCCCTCCCAGTCCATTCCCATCCCCTCCCACTCTATCCCACTCCATCCCACTCTATCCTATCCCCTCCCACTCCATCCCAGTCCATCCCCACCCCGTCCCCTCCTGCCCCGCTCCCGCCCCTTCCCGGTGCCTGCCCTGCTGGAAGTCTGTGCGGCCGCAGCCCCGGATGAGCAGCGCGTCCCCGGTGAACGCCATGGATTCATCGTCCAGCACCAGCGTCAGGCACCCGGCCGTGTGCCCGGGGCTGGCACGTGCCCGCAGCGCCTGTGGGGCGGGGGGGGGAGTGTGGGGGAGCGGCCTAAGGCGGCTCTGCCCCCGATGGCGTTCAGTGGGGAGTCTCCTTCCTGGAGGTCAATGGGGTCCCCCATAGGGATCAATAGAGCTCCCCCCCTGCATAGGGCTCAAGGGGGTCCCACAGGTGTCAATGGGCCCCCACAAGTATCAATGATCCCCCCTGTAGGCATCAACGGTTGTCTCCCCACGTAGGGTTCAACGGGGACCCTATGGGCTCTCTATGGGTCTCTATAGGGACTCTATGGGGTCTCTATGGTTCTCTATGGGGTCCCTATGGATCTCTATGGGTCTCTACGGGCTCTCTATGAGTCCCTATGGGTCTCTATGGGCTCTCTGTGGGGTCTCTATGGGTCCCTATGGGTCCCTATGTGTCCCTATGGGTCTCTATGGGTCCCTATGTGTCCCTATGGGGTCTCTATGGGTCTCTATGGGTCTTTATGGGGTCCCTATGGGTCCCTATGTGTCCCTATGGGTCTCTATGTGTCCCTATGTGTCCCTATGGGTCTCTATGGGTCTCTATGGGTCCCTGTGGGCTCTCTATGGGGTCTCTATGGGGTCTCTATGGGTCTCTATGGGCTCTCTGTGGGGTCTCTATGGGTCCCTATGGGTCTCTATGGGTCCCTATGTGTCCCTATGTGTCCCTATGTGTCTCTATGGGTCTCTATGGGTCCCTATGGGTCTCTATGGGTCTCTATGGGTCCCTATGTGTCCCTATGTGTCCCTACGGGGTCCCTATGTGTCCCTATGGGGTCTCTATGGGCTCTCTGTGGGGTCCCTGTGTGTCCCTACGGGTCCCTGCGTGGCTCACGAAGGCTCCGAAGCGCAGCTCGTCCCCGTCGCGCAGGAGCACGTCCGCGCTTGCGCCGCTCTGCCGCGAGATGGCGCTGCGGCACCCCAGCGCCGCGCGCAGCGCGCCGGAGCCGGTCACGTGATCCGCGTGGCAGTGGGTGTTCACTGCGGACGGGAAAAGGGGGCGGGGTCAGCGCCGGGAGAGACCAATGCGGGGCTCGGCGGGGGGGGCAGGTCGGGACCAAGGGCCCCATAGGGTGAATAGGGGGGCCAAAGCCCCATTGAGGGCACAGGGAGGGGTCCGAAGGCCTCTCAGAGTGTGTTTAGGGGTGGGGGGAGGGTATTATGGGGTGTTTATGGGGTGCCTATGGGGGTCTACGGAAGTCTATGTTTTGTCTGTGGGGCTCTATGGGGTGCTATAGGGTATGGGTAGGGTGTCTATGGGCTGCTATGGGGCGTCTACACAGTGTCTATGGGAGGCTACAGGTGTCAACATGGTGTCTACGGGGCACCATGGGTGCCTACATAGTGTCTGTGGAACGCTACGGGTGTCTGTGGGGCTCTGTGGGCTGCTCTAGGGTCTCTATGGGGCGCTATGAGGTGTCTGCACAGTATCTATGGGGCACTATGGGTGCCCACACAGTGTCTGTGGGGGTCTATGGGGTGCTATGTGGTGACTATGGGGGTCTATAGGGTGCTACAGGTGTCTATGGGGCATTAGGTGGTGTCTACAGGTGTCATGTCTATGGGGGTCTATGGGGTTCTATGGGGGTCTATGGGTGTCTATAGGGTTCTATGGGGGTCTATGGGTGTCTGTCTATGGGAGTCTGTGGGGTTTTATGGGTGTCTACGGGTGTCTATAGGGTTCTATGGGTGTCTATAGTGTTCTGTAGGGCTCTGTGGGTGTCTATGGGTGTCTGCCTATGAGTGTCTATAGGGTTCTATGGGTGTCTATAGGGTTCTGTGGGCGTCCATAGGGTTCTATGGGTGTCTGTGGGTGTCTATAGGGTTCTATGGATGTCTATAGTGTTCTGTAGGGCTCTGTGGGTGTCTGTGGGTGTCTGTGGGTGTCTATGGGTGTCTATAGGTGTCTATGGGTGTCTATAGGGTTCTATGGGTGTCTGTGGGTGTCTGTGGGTGTCTATAGGGGTCTATGGGTGTCTATAGGGTTCTATGGGTGTCTGTGGGTGTCTGCGGGTGTCTGTGGGTGTCTGTGAGTGTCTATGGGTGTCTATAGGGGTCTATGGGTGTCTATAGGATTATATGGGTTTCCGTGGGTCCCTCACCCGCATAGCGCAGGCTGAGCCCCAGCTCCCGCAGCAGCCGCGTGTCCCTGGGCACTGCCTCCAGCACGGGGTCGATGATGATGGCGTCGCCCGAGCCCGCGTCCGCCAGCACATACGTGAAGGAGGAGGAGGAGGCGTCGAAGAGCTGCGGGGACACGGCAGCGGCACAGGAACGGCACCGCAGTGACACGGGAAAGACATGGGAACGACGGGGGAGCGACACGGGAACGACACCAGAATGACAGGGGAACAACATGGGAACGACACGGGAACGACATGGGAACGACCGGGAGCGACAAGGGAATGACACGGGAACGACAGGGGAATGACACGGGAATGACACGGGAACGACATGGGAATGACATGGGAACGACACGGGAGTGACACGGGAATGACACAGGAACAATGCGGAAGCGAGATGGGAACCCGGAGCAACGTAAAAACATGGGAACGACACGGGAACAGCACAGGAAAACACAGGACCCCCATGCTAACCCTTGATAACACGTGACCCCCTTACAACAACACGTGAACCCGCATGGTACCACATGACCCCGCCGTATGACCCCCCGGTAACCCCTATTACCCCCCCAACCCCACCCCCCCATCACATGACCTTTATCCAACCCCTACTTCCGGGTTCCCCCCCCCAACCCCGTCCAATGCCCCCCCCCCCCCCATGGGGCCCACACGGGGTCCCCCCCGGACCTGCCGCAGCAGCAGCCGCCTCCCCGCGGTGCCGTAGCCCCGAAGGGCCGCGATGGCGGCGGGGACGCGGCGGAGCCACATGGCGGGGTGGGCCGGAGAGACGGGAGGGACGCGGCGCCTTTAAGAGGGGCTGGGAGCGGAGGGGAGGAGCCTTAAAGGGGCAACGGCTTAAAGGGGCAACGGGCTTAAAGAGGAAACGGGTTTAAAGGGGCAATGGGTTAAAGGGGCAATGTCCTTAAAGGGGCAACAGCTTAAATTGGCAATGGCCTTAAATTGGCAATGGGCTTAAAGCAGTAATGGGTTTAAAGGGGCAATGGGTATAAAGGGACACTGGCTTAAAGGGGCAATGGCTTAAAGGGGCAATGTCCTTAAAGCGGCAATGGGTTTAAAGGGGCAATGGGCTTAAAGGGGTAATGGCCTTAAAGGGGCAATATCCTTAAAGTGGCAATGTCCTTCAAGGGGCAATGACTTAAAGGGGCAACTCCTGCCACCGGTGACCCTTGTGCCCCCCAAGTGCCTCCCCATTCCTTAACCCCCACCTCATTGACCAATCCAGGCTTTAACGTGGGGGTCCACCGCTTTTATTAAGGAGGCGTGGCTCAGCGAAGGGGGCGTGTTCAATGGGTGTAATGGGAACCCCTGCGTGGCTCCATAGGGACCGCATGGCTCCATACGGGATGTGGCTCCATAGGGGGCTATTGCCGCTCGTAGATGAGGCGCAGCAGCCTCAGGCTGGGCCCATAGCGCTGCTGCTGCCGCTGCCCCGCCTCCCGCCACCTGTGGATACGGCTCCTTTAACGTTAGCCACGCCCCCTTCCATTAGCCCCTCCCCCCCCGCCCCGCCCCTCACCGCTGCCTCACACGCTTCCACCGCTCCATGTTCTTGTAGATGAGGGAGGACATCGGGGGTGCAGGGTCAGGTGGCTGCGGGTCAGGTGTGTGGGTGGGTGACGTCAGGGGTGATGTCATTCCGATGACGTCATGGCAGAATTGGGGGGGGGGGATGTCTCTTTACCTGGTCCGGGGGAGGCGCCCCCTCCTCAGGCCCCAGGGGGGAGGGGATCCGGGGGGGGCCTGGGGGGGCGGGAGGTGGCAGCTCGTAGATGTCCTGCCCCTTCCCAGCATTCCCTGCAGCTGCCTGGGGGGGAGACCACAAAGGATATGGGGGTTGGGGGGGCCCTGCACCCCTTCTGCCCCATAGCAAGACATTGGGGTGCCCCCAGCCCCATAGAAGGCTGCTGGGCTCTGACCTGTGGTCGCGGGGCTGGAGCCGTGTGTGGGGCTGGAGCCGCGTGTGGGGCAGGATGTGGGGCAGGAGCTGTGGGGCAGTTCCGCATCCAGGCACGACACACAGGGTACAGGGGGGTCCCCTCAGGGAACTGCCCCAGCTCAACGCTGCGGTCGAAGAGCTTGATCACGTACGTATCTATGGGGCAGCCCCACAGCAAGGTGTGGGGCAAAGCCATAAGAGATGGAGAGAAGGAAGGGAAGACACAAAGTTAGATACAGAGAAGAACCCATAGAGACACTCTCAGCCCCACAGAGACACACTCTGCCCCACAGAACCCATCCCTGACCTATAGAGACCCCCCCAGCCCCATATCGATGTGTGAGGCACTCCCTGCCCCATCGAGACCTTCCCATCCCCATAGAACACCGGGGGGAAGAGTGTCTCCAGCCCCACAGAGACCCTCCCCCCATAGCAGCTACAGGTCACTCCCATAGCCCATACGTGTCACCCCATAGAGAGCTGAGGCAGCCCCATAGCCATTAGCTTGCACCATCACCCCCAGAGTGCTACAGGGCAGCCCCATAGTGGGTCCGTGGCCCCTAGAGCGCTATGGGGCAGCCCCACAGCCCCCCCCCCCATGCACTCACTGGGGCGCTGCACCGGGTCCGGGCCCTCCTCCGCCTCCCGGCGCTTCTTCCTGCGCTGCTGTGAGAAGCGGCCAGAGGGCCTGGGGGGGGGGGGTGGTGGTGCACGGGCTCAGGCCACGCCCCTTCCCATAAGCCCCGCCCCCCTTTAAGCCCCACCGCCCCCCCTTCAAGCCCCGCCCCTCACCTCTTCCCAGGGGCGCTGGGCGATGCCTCCCTGCAGTGAAACAAGGGGTTAAGGGGGGGGGGAGCAATTGGGGGGGACCTGACCCCCCCATGGAGCACAAAGCGGGGGGTGTCTCCCATAGAGCCCTTAAAGGACCCCAAAAGGGGGGTGACCCCCCTCAGCCCCCCCCCCCCTTACTTGGTTATTGCGTCTCCAGCTGCTTTTCCTGTCTCTTCCTCCATGGATTCGCTGCACCCCAAAACCAACACGGGTTCAATGGGAGGGGGGCCCCAAAGGACTTAAACCCCCCCCATCCTTTGGGGTCCCCCCTCTTTTTGGGGTCCCCCCCCTCACCGTGGCCCCCGGCTCCGCTCCAGCAGGTCCTGCAGCACCGAATCCAAGCGGCTCCTGGCGGCCGCAGCCTCCAGCTCTATGGGGGGGAGATGGGGATATTATGGGATGGCTGAAGGCAACCCCAATAGCAGGGTTTTTGGGGGGGGAGGAATGGGGGCAAATGGGGCCACTAAAGGGGGCTTTGGTGGGTAATAGGGGGGTAATGGGGGGGATGGGGGGGGCATTATGGGGTGACTAAAGGGGTTGGGGGGGTAATAGGAGAGTAATGGAAGGCAATGGGGGCAATGGGGGCTATTGGGGGTCCCATAGGGGCTCTGGGGCACACGCGCACTCACCTGGCTTCTCCACCTTCACCTTCACGGCCAACATGGCGCCAGGAGATGGGGGGACCCTTTGGGGGGCCTATATGGGGCTATGGGGGTGCTATGGGGCTCTATGGGGGGCTATGGGGCTCTATGGGGGGTCTATGGGAGGCTATGGGGCTCTATGGGGCTCTATGGGGCTCTATGGGACCCGACGAATCCCCCTTTCCCGCCGCTCACGGCTCCGATCCCCTCAGCCACCGCCGCCGCCGGCCCTCGGAGTCTGATTGGCAGGCGGGCCGGGCCATCTCCTCCAGCAACCAATCAGGGGTTGGAGGGCGGTGCCCAGAAGCAACGCATGACGGGAGTTGAAGTCGCGGCTCCTCCTCCTATTGGTCAGTCTTGCCCTGGAACCAATCAGCGCTCGAGGTGCCGCGCAAAGCACGACGGGAGTCGTAGTCCCGCGGCAGCCGCCGCCATGTTGCGGAGTGGGCGGTGCCGGGCAAACCGGAAGCGCCGTTCCCTAGCAACGAGAGAGAGGGGCATGCCGGGAAGGAGCGGTCGCGGCCTGCGCGTCCCATGGAGCGGGTGAGGCCCGTAAGGGTGGGGCTAGGGGCAAGGCCGACGTCACTGCCGCGTCATTGCCACGTCACGCGGTGCACCTCTCTCCCCCCCCCCCCCCCCCCCATCTTTTAGCAGGGGCTGGGCCTGGAGGAGCGCACGGATTGGCTGCTGCAGAGGAGGTAAGGGGGCGTGACCCCAACGTGACCCTCAAGAGGGCTCCCCATTGGTCAGCAGTGGTGCAGGGGGTGAGGCCTGAGCGAGGCTCCGCCCCCTTCCTCACCCGCCCCTTCTCTCCCCCCCCCCCCAGCACCGCTCTCCTCCAGCGGGGCCCCGCCCACCGCGCAGGCCCAGCCCCCTCCGTTGGCCCCGCCCCTTCCGCTGACCCCGCCCCCGACGGGGACCCCCTGGCTCAATGGCGGCTGCGGAGGAGGGTGGAGGCTGCAGAGGAGCCCTCACGCGCGCGGCCATGTTGGACGTCACATGACCCCCGGGGTGCTGCGGGGCTCCTGGGGTGGATGCCGTCCTCGCGGTCATGTGATGCCAAGGAGGCCTGGCGGCCAATGAAGGTCAGCTCGCAGGGTGCTCTGCGGCAGCCGTGGTGGAGGTCAGGTGACCCTTCTAGTGCAACACAGCCAATCGGGAGAGGCTCCCAGGCGCTGCCATGGGGGCATCCATGTTGGACATCACGTGACCCCTGCGAGGCATCGATGCCCACGGAGTGCAGCTCCCGTGATGTTTCGCAGCCTACAGGAGAGGCCTCCCACGAGCCTCTGCTGCAGGAGCCACCTGCGAGGTCACGTGGCCCCCGGGAGGCCCCGCAGCCAATCAGGAGCAGCTCCCAGGAGCCATTGTGGCGGCATCCATGTTGGACATCACCTGACTCCATTGAGCCCTCAAGGCCTAAAGAGGGCATCTCCCACGAGCCTTTGCAGCAGGTGCCATGTCTGAGGTCACATGACCCCCATGAGACCCCGCAGCCTATCAGGAGCTGCTCCCAGGATGCTTTGCGCCAGGGGTTGCCGTTGGAGGACCACAGTGCTATGCAGGAAGAGCCATCTTTGAGGTCATGTGACCCTCAGGATACCCCGCAGCCAATCAGTGGCAGCTCACAGGATGCTTCGCGGTCCCTGAAGGACGACATCCACGGTCTGTGGGTCACTTACGGGTCTGAGGGGTCACTTATGGGGCCCATAGCAGTGCTGATGGGTTCCATACACCCCTTCCTGCCCCACAGGCGCTCCGGTCGATCCCATCCTGCGGCTGCTCCGGCGCCGGCGCCGCCTCCTGTGGCAAAGCCTGAGGTGAGGCCCAGCCCCCAAACTTTTAAGCCCCGCCCACCCCCCCCCCAGTCCCTCTCCTTACGCCCATCCCCCCCCCCCCCAGGGCCGTGGACTCTGCCTTGGCCATGCTCCCGCACCAGAAACCATTGATGGGGAGCCCAGATGGCCTCTGCCGGACTACAACTCCCACAATGCACTGCGCCCCCCCCCCATAGGGCACCTGGACTACATCTCCCATCATGCCTTGTAGGTCAATAAGGTGCCATTGTCAGTGCACTTCCAGCGCTGCCATTCCCACCATGTGCAGCGCTGCCGGCGGGTCCTTAATCGCGTTGGGCTTACGTTAATTACATGTAAATGGCACAACCGCTCCACTGTTACGCTAATTATATTCAAATCAGATCAAAGTTGTGTTACTTGCATGTAAATAAACCTACTTTATAGTAACTCCATTCAAACGAGCACCGAACGCCCTTTCCACCACCCAAACCTTCCATACCCCAGCACAGGCTCTGCCTCACCTTGCCCAAAGCCTGCCCACCTCGGGTGCAGGCCATGCCCCCTCCCCCCGCCCAATCCCCGCCCCGGGTGCTGACGTCATCATCTGAGGCCGAGCTTCTTCTTCTCACGCTGCTTCCGGCGCACGACCTCCAGGTTCCGGTCCTTCCACATGCTCTTCCGGAGCTTGATGGCCGCGAGCCCACGTACTTCCCTGCGGGAGCTCAGGGGTCACTTAGGGGGCTGGGGGGGGGGCACTTATGGGTCCCGTACCCCATCCCCCCCATCCCTGTGCGGTACCATTCATCTCCCTCATGGCCCTCACGTAGTCGTTGGGATCCTTGAAGGACACGAATCCGTATCCTTTGGTCTTCCCGGTGCGGCTTGTCCCGGATCACTTTGGCCTTCAGGAAGGACGGATAGCGCCCGAAGGCCCGCGCCAGGATGTCGTCGTTCACCCTCATTGCCCAGGTCCCCACAGAAGATCCGGAAGTCGTCTGGGATACACGGGATATGGGATATGGAGAGGCAGGAACGGGGGCGATGGGGCAAGGGGGGTGATGGGGCGAGGGCTCCGTACCCGCATCCCACTCGAGCAGGCTCGGATCCTCCCAGCTGCTCCCGGCGGCCGTGCGGATGCAGCGCTTGAGCCGCTCCCCCCGCCCCTTCTTCTTGTCCTCCGGGGATGGCTCCGCCCCTACCTGCGCAGGGGGGCGGGGCTTAGGAGCAGGCCACGCCCCCCCCCATTGGCTTTTGGGCCACCCCCCTTTGGGTAGGCTCCTCCTCATTGCCATGGCCCCACCCCCCTTCTCGATGAGCCACGCCCCCCCCCCAGGAAGCCCCGCCCATAGCCGCGCCTCCAATCCCCGACACCCCACTGCCTCATAAGGCCACACAAGCCCCGCCCACAACCCCAGGCCTCACCCCAGCCAATGAAATCTAATCCTCACGTAAGCCCCACCCCCTGCCATAACGACACCTGCTTCCCCTTAGCCCCGCCCACTCCCCAATAGGCTCCACCCCCCCCCTTACATCTGGGGTCAGGAAGGGTGGCTCGGTGGGGCGCGTCCTTCGTGGGGGGCGGGGCGCCGGGTGGGCGGGGGCGCGGCTCCACGGTGGGCGTGGCCACGGGGTGGGCGTGGCCCGAGGGCAGGCAGGGCCCAATGTCCGCCATAGCGGGGGAGGCAGCGCCCGTGTTGGGGGGGGCAGGGGCTCCTCCTATTGGGGCGAACAGAAGGGGGCAGGGCTTCAGCGGAAGTCACGCCCCCCTCTCCGCTTTTGGCCATGCCCCCCGCCGGAGGGCGATCCCACCTGGCTCTTGCGTGCAGGGGGGTACACGGTCGGGCGCCGCCTGGATCACGGTGGGGGTCAGCTTCGGTGGGGGGGCAGCGACCGGCACCCCCAGAGAAGAAGAAGAGGAAGAGGAAGGGGGGGGAGGGGCTGGGGAAGGGGAAGGGGTGGGAGGGGGGGGGGCGGGGCCCAGCCACCAATGGGGTCAAGGGGTTCACGGGGGGGGCACTTGCTACCTGGGGGGGGGGGGAATAAAAAAGGGTTATAGATGGCCAGAACCCCCCCAGACCCATAGAGTCTTCCTGTGGACCCCCCATAATCCCCCCTCACCCCCCCTTAAACCTCCCATTTACCTCCAGCGACCCCCAATTCCCCCCCCAGAGCCCCTTTTAACCCCCCCCATCTCACTCCAACCCCCTTATCCCCCCCATGAGGTCCCATTGACCCCCGAGCCCCTGCCAAATTGCCCCCGAACCCCCCATAAACCCCCCAAACCCCCTTAGCCCCCACCTCAGCCCCCCCATAGCCCTCCCATTAAGCCCCATTGAATTCCTCTTCACGTTCCATTCACCCCACAGCCCCCCCCCCCATAGCCCCCCATGGACCGCCCCTACTCACAGGGGCAGGGCCCCGCAGGGGGGTCCCAAGTGGGGGGAGGGGCGCAGGGGGGGGGGCGTTGCAGCGGCGGGGCCATCAGCAGCGGAGGGGTGGGGGGGGGCCCCTAGTGGGGCCCCCCACGATGGCCCCAGGAGGGGGACGCAGGGACAGGGAGCGGGGGGCACCTGCGAAGGAGGGAGCAAGGGGTCAGACCCCCCCCAGAGCCCCACTGATACCCCCCAAGTCTCCTCATTGACCCCCCGACTGAGTCCCACCATCTCCCCCCATTGAGCCCCCGACCTTCTCCCCATTGAGCCCCCCATCTCCCCCCATTGAGCCCCCCACCTTCTCCCCATTGATACCCCCCATCTCTCCCCATTGAGCCCCCCATCTCCCCCCATTGAGCCCCTCACCTTCTCCCCATTGATACCCCCCATCTCCCCCCATTGAGCCCCCCCACCTTCTCCCCATTGATACCCCCCATCTCCCCCCATTGAGCCCCCCATCTCCCCCCATTGAGCCTCCCACCTTCTCCCCATTGATACCCCCATCTCCCCCATTGAGTCCCTCACCTTCTCCCCATTGATACCCCCCATCCCCCCTCATTGATACCCCCATCTCCCCCCATTGAGCCCCCCATCTCCCCCCATTGAGCCCCCCACCTCCCCCAATTGAGCCCGCATCCCCCCCTCACCCGAGCGCTGCAGCACATGAGGCACAAACGCCGGTCTCAGCACTGGGGGCCTCTGTGGGGACACAGCTGTGGGGGGAACACGCACATAAGAGGAGGATTGAATACACTGGGGTCACGCCAGAGGCCTTGGGGGGACACTGGGGGGGGGGGGGGGGGGGCAGGCGATGACACCGACCTGGACCCACAAATGGCACTGGGGGCGCTCCAATGGGGGGGCCGGTGGCAGCAGCAGCAGCACGCGAGCCTCGAGGCTCTGTTGGACCTGAAAGGATGGGAAAGCGCATGGGGCTATGGGGCCATGGGGGGGCTGTGGGGCCATGGGGGGGCTATGGGGACATGGGGGGGCTATGGGACCATAGGGGGCTATAGGGACATGGGGGGGGGCTATGGGGATATGGGGGGGCTATGGGGACATGGGGGGGCTATGGGACCATAGGGGGCTATAGGGACATGGGGGGGGCTATGGGGATATGGGGGGGCTATGGAACTATTAGGGAGGCTATGGGGCCATAGGTGGCCATGGGGCCAAAGGGGGGCCATGGGGGGCTACAGAACTATAGAGAGGCTATAGGGTCATGGGGGGGCTATGGGGCCATAGGGGTCTATGGGGCCATGGAGGGGGGGGGGCTACAGAACTATAGAGAAGCTATAGGGCCATGGGGGGCTATGGGGGCTATGGGGCCAAACGGGGGCTATGGGGCCATGGGGGGGGCTACAAAACTATAGGAAGACTATGGGGCCATGGTGGGGGGGGCTACAGAACTATAGAGAAGCTATAGGGCCATGGGGGGTTTATGGGGCCAAAGGGGGGCTATGGGGCCATACGGCTCTATGGGGTCATAGGGGGGGCTATAGGGCCATGGGGGGGCTACAGAACTATAGAAAGGCTCTGGGGCCATGGGGGGGCCATGGGGCACCACCTGCTGGTAGGTGTTGGTGGCCAATGATGGGCCGCAGCACGGGGGGCACGGGGGGCACGGCCATGGCTGACGCAGGGTCCCCACTGCTGGGGGGTGCAGCCGGGGTGGGGGCTCCCAGCACCTCCTGCTCGAACCTGGTGGAGGGGGGACACAGAACGGGTCAAGGGGTGTGCCCATTGCCCCCCATTGCCCCCAGTGGAACCTTCCACCCCCCCTCCAAAGCACTCCCCGTAGCCCCGCCCTCTTCCTTAAGTCCCGCCCCCCCCCGCGTTGCCATGGGGACTCCACGCCCCCGTTGCCATGGCAGCCCGGTGGCCCCGCCCTCGGCCCTCACAGCGCCATCTCGGCCTCCATCTCCTTCAGCCGCTCCTCGCCGCTCTTCGCCGCCGCCGCCGCCCCCCCGCTCCCCCCGGCTCCGTTCCCGGCCGAGGCCGAAGCCGCAGCTCCGGGACCGGGACCGGGACCAGACCCGGCCGCCGGAGCCGCCGCCGCTGCCGGAGCCGCCGCTGCCGCCATGATGGCAAAAGAAGGAAGGAAGGGGAGGGGGGATAATGACGCACTTCCGGCGCGCGGCGATGACGTCACGAGCACGAAGCGCGCACCTCCCCCCCCCATGGAAATGTGGCGAAAAGAGCAAATTGAGGCAAACTGAGGCAAAAAGTGGAGTTTTATTGGGGGGGGTGGGGCTACCGCTGGAGCTCGCTGTAGACGTCCCCACGTGGGCCCTGCAGCTCCTGGAGGGGGGGTGGGGGTGGAGTCAGATATGAGCCAAGCTCCGCCCACTTCCCCCCCTCCCCCGCCCCGCAGTGGTCTCACCTGATAGGTCGGCTCCACATCGGGAGGGCGGGGCTTGGCTCCCTCTGGGAGAGGGGGGGGAAAAGGGAGGGGTCAGGGAGGGGAAGCTCCGCCCACCGCGGTGAGTCGTCATGCCCCCCCCCTCCCCCCCGCACACGCCCCGCCCCTTCCCGTTCACCCCTCCCACTCCCCCCCCTCAAGCCCCGCCCCTCCCTCTGGTCCCTCCCTCCCGCCGTCACCGCCCACTTCCCTCCCAAGCCACTCCCCCACCTCTCCGGCTCCGCCCCCCCAGGCAGTAGGCCCCGCCCGCGATGAGTAGTGTCATGATGATGTCGGCGGCCACGAGTGCTGCGATTGGTCCCGGGCCCGGCAGGCAGGAGCTGCAATCTGATTGGATACATGGGAAAAGATGTTGACCCCCCCCCCCCCCCCCCGTGATACCACGTGACCTCAGGGAAAGGGGGGGCGGGGCCTCACCTCCCTCTGCAGCTGCCAATCCTGCAGGGAGAAATGGGAGTGATCACGTGACAACACTGAAAGCTCCGCCCCTCCTTCCCCATTGGCTCCTCCCACCCCCTTTCAGCCCCTTCCCAACCCCATTGGTTCCTCCCATCCCATTGGCCCCTCCCACTCATTTAGCCCCTCCCACCCCCATTGGCTTCTCCCACCCTATTGGCCCTTCCTACCACATTGTCTCCTTTTGCCCAGGGTGGGAGGGGCCAAGGGGGTGGGGGGCGGTAGGAGGAGCCTAATGAGGGGGCGGAGCCTATGGAAGGGGGCGTGGCCTCACCCAGCAGCAGGAGCAGCAGAGCCGGGCCGTGTCTCATGGCGCCGGACGCACGGACAAGGCCCTGGGAGACAATGGGGAAGTGGGAGGGGCCAATGGGGGTCACGTGGGCTAAGCTCCGCCCCCCCCTTCCCCTCTTAGTTCCCTTTTTGGCGAGGCCCCTCCCCCTGACGGGAAGCTCCGCCCCCTTGCACTGTGTTCATTACTGCATACGAGCCTTGATCAGCCCTTAATGACCACTTAGGGCTATTAATTGCCCTTTGGTGGCTATTAATTCCCCCATTGGGCTATTAATTACCCCTTGGTGCTGTCAATTACCGCTTTGGGGCCTTTGTTTAGCCTCCAAGGGGCATTAGTTACCCTACGGGGACATTCACTGCAGGAATGGCGGCTGTCGGTTAACCCTTCAGGGCTGCTACTTGTCCCTTGGGGGCTATTGGTCATCCTTTGAGGGCCATTAATTACCCCATGGGGGCAATTCATTAGCAATACCATTAATTCCCCCATGCGGGCTATTCGTTACCAATTTATGGCTATTAATTGCACTTAGGAGCCATTAATTACCTCATCATAGCTATTCATTACCCTTAGGGGACACTGATTAGCGCATGGGGGCCATTAATTGCCCCCATACGGCTGTTAATGACCCTGTCCCTATTAACTATCTGCCACGCCCCCCCGTGGGCTCCGCGCCTCGCGCTCTGATTGGCTGGCGGGCGTGGCCACGCCCCTCCGCGGCGCGGTGCACGCTGGGAAGGTTCTTGTGGCGTGTGCGGCGGCTCCGTGGCTCCGGCGGAAGAGACCATTACCGGTAACGGGGTGGGGGGTGAGTGGGACACGGATAATGGCGGGGGGAGGTGTTGGAAGAGCCCATTTATGGGGCGGGGGGTGTTATGGGGGGGGTTGAGGCTGGGAGGGACCATTACGGCCATTGGGGGCTTTGGGGTGAGGTGGGAGGAACCATTGCGGCCATGGGGGGGTGGAAGGGACCATTGCGGGGGGGGTTGGGGTGTGAGGGGCCATTGCTGGCAGTGGGGGGGGGCTGGGATGGGAGGGACCATTGCCGGCAGTGGGGGGCGGGGGGTTGGGTGAGGTGGGAGGGACCATTGCCGGCAGTAGGGGGGGGTGGGATGGGAGGGACCATTGCAGGCAGTAGGGGGGGTTGGGATGGGAGGGACCATTGCGGGCAGCAGGGGGGGCTGGGGTGCCCAATGCCCCTTTAGTGCCCCCCCATCACCCCTTCACTGCTGTGTTCCCCCCATTCCCATTGCAGGCGATGCCCCCACCTCGCTGCCAGCTGTGCCCCCTCCCTGCCGCCCTGCTGCGGCCCCGCTGCGGGACCCCGCTGTGCCGCCACTGCTTCATGCTGCGCTTCGAGGCCGAGCTCCTGGGCTCCATCACCCGCGCACCCGGCGCCCGCGGCCCCGTCCCCGCGCCCGGCTCCACCGTGGCCGTGGCCGCCTCCGGTGGCAAGGACTCGACGGTGCTGAGCCACCTCCTGCAGCGCTTTGCCCCCCGCCTGCACCTGCGCCTGGCGCTGGTGTCCGTGGACGAGGGCATCGCCGGGTACCGGGAGGCGGCGCTGGAGGCGGTGCGGGAGGGCCGGGGGGGGGCCCCGCTGCTGGTGCTCTCGCACCGGGACCTCTTCGGCTGGAGCGTGGACGAGGTGGCGGCGGCGCTGGGCGCCGGCTCCCGCTGCACCTTCTGCGGGGTCCTGCGCAGGCAGGCGCTGGAGCGGGCGGCGCGGCTGCTGGGCGCCAACTGCATCGCGACCGGTGAGGGCCGGGGGGGGCACGGCACTGGGGGGCATGCTGGGAGGGGTTGGAGGGGGCCGGGACGGCGCTGGCGTCCTGGGGTGTGAGTGGAGGGAGCTGGGGCTGACTGGGGTGGAACTGGGGCTGACTGGGATGGAACTGGGTGTGAATGGGATGGAACTGGGTCTGACTGGGTCTGACTGGGGTGGAACTGGGGCTGACTGGGATGGAACTGGAGCTGACTGGGGTGGAACTGGGGCTGACTGGGATGGAACTGGAGCTGACTGGGGTGGAACTGGGTCTGACTGGGATGGAACTGGGTCTGACTGGGATGGAACTGGGGCTGACTGGGATGAAACTGGAGCTGACTGGGGTGGAACTGGGTCTGACTGGGGTGGAACTGGGTCTGACTGGGGTGGAACTGGGGCTGACTGGGGTGGAACTGGGGCTGACTGGGTCTGACTGGGGTGGAACTGGGGCTGACTGGGTCTGACTGGGGTGGAACTGGGTCTGACTGGGGTAGAACTGGGTCTGACTGGGGTGGAACTGGGTCTGACTGGGATGGAACTGGGTCTGACTGGGGTGGAACTGGGTCTAACTGGGATGGAACTGGGTCTGACTGGGATGGAACTGGGTCTGACTGGTTGGAATTGGGTCCAACTGGGATGGAACTGGGTCTGACTGGTTGGAACTGGGTCTAACTGGGATGGAACTGGGTCTAACTGGGATGGCTCCGGTGTAACCGGTTGGAACCGGCCTTAGGGCACAACGCTGATGACATCGCCGAGACTTTGCTGATGAATTTCCTGCGTGGGGACGTGGCGCGGCTGCGGAGAGCGGCCTGGGAGGGCGGTGCGGGCCCCACCGAGGGCCCCATGGAGAGCCCCACGGAGGGCCCCATAGAGAGCCCCATGGAGAGCCCCACGGAGGGCCCCATAGAGACTGGCAGGAGGACCAAGACCCCCATGGGCTCCACCAAGGATCCCATGAAGACCTCCAAGGACCCCATAGAGACCTCCAGGAGCTCCATAGGGGTCCCTGTGGGGTCTCCAACTGCCCCGAGCCCCATAGAGACCTCCAAGGACCCCATGGGCACCACCAAGGACCCCATGGACACCACCAAGGACCCCATGGACACCTCCAAGGGCCCCATGGGCACCACCAAGGACCCCATGAAGACCCCTAAGGATCCTATGAAGACCCCCAAGGACCCCACGGACACCTCCAAGGACCCCATAGAGACCTCCAGGAGCTCCATAGGGGTCCCTGTGGGGTCTCCAACTGCCCCGAGCCCCATAGAGACCTCCAAGGACCCCATGGGCACCACCAAGGACCCCATGGACACCTCCAAGGGCCCCATGGGCACCACCAAGGACCCCATGAAGACCCCTAAGGATCCTATGAAGACCCCCAAGGACCCCACGGACACCTCCAAGGACCCCATAGAGACCTCCAGGAGCTCCATAGGGGTCCCTGTGCGGTCTCCAACTGCCCCGAGCCCCATAGAGACCTCCAAGGACCCCATAGAGACCTGCAAGGGCCCCATGGGCACCTCCAGGGACCCCATGAAAACCCCCAAGGATCCTATGAAGACCCCCAAGGGCCCCACGGACACCCCCAAGGACCCCATGGGCGCCCTGCTGAGCCTCATGGGCCTTCCACCCAGCTCAGGCCCTACAGAGGCCACCCCGGGCCGTGCCAAGGCCCCCCGGAAGGCCCCCCCGAGGCCCGCTGCGGTGCCCGCGGCGCTGCCCGCTCGCGGCCGGCCCTGGGCGCCGGTGCCGCGGTGCAAGCCCCTGCGCCACGCGTGCGAGAAGGAGATCGTGCTCTACGCGCACTTCCGGCGCCTGCGCTACGTCAGCGCCGAGTGCGCGCACGCGGCGCGCGCCTTCCGCGGCCACGCGCGGGCGCTGCTCAAGGCCCTGGAGGCGGCGCGCGCCGCCGCCGTGCCCGCGCTCGGGCACTCGGGGCGGCGGCTGCGGGTGGGCGGGGCCGGGGGGGGCGGGGCGTGGCGGGAGCTGCGCGCGTGCGCGCGGTGCGGGTTCGCCGCCAGCAGGGGGCTGTGCCAGGCGTGCGTCCTGCAGGGGGCGCTGCAGCGCGGGAGGCCCCGCCTGGCGCTGGGCAAGAGGGGGCTGGAGGAGGTGATGGGGGAGGGGGGGTGGGGGGCGTGGGGGGATGGGGGTCAGAAAGGGGATGGGGATGGGGATGGGGGCCATAAAGGGGATGGTTATGGGGCTGATGGGGGCTGTGGGTGTGGGGCTGGGGGTTATAAAGGGGATGGGGATGGGGGCCATAGGAGTGAAGCACATGGGGATGGGGGCTGTGGGTGTGGGGCTGGGGGCCATAAAGGGGATGGGGATGGGGGCTGTGGGTGTGGGGCTGGAGGCCATAAAGGGGATGGGGATGGGGGCCATAGGGGTGAAGCACATGGGGATGGGGGCTGTGGGTGTGGGGATGGGGGCCATAAAGGGGATGGTTATGGGGCTGATGGGGGCTGTAGGGATGAAGCACATGGGGATGGGGGCTGTGGGTGTAGGGCTGGGGGCCATAAGGGTGATGGTTATGGGGCTGGGGGCCATAGGGTTGGTGGAGGCAGGAGCCATGGGGCTGGGGGCTGTGGGGGCAATGGGGCATGTGCTTGCAGGGCCCGGGGCCATGGGGCCGGGGTCCGTGGGGCTGTGGACCCCCGGGCAGGTGTGGAGGTGGAGGTGGTGGGGGCCGGGGGCCGGAGCCTGCGCAGGAGGGTGGTGGGGCTGGGGCGGGCCCGGGGGGCCCTCAACATCTGGGACTTCTGAGGGGGCACTTGGGGGGCAGAGAGGGTGCCATTGGGGGCAGTTATGGGGCAGGTGGAGGCAGTTGTGGGGTCATTGGGGCAGTTGGGGGGGCAGGTGGAGGCACTTGAGGGGCAGTTGTGGGGTCATCGGGGCAGTTATGGGGCAGGTGGAGGCAGTTGGGGGGTCATTGGGGCAGTTGGGGGGTGGTTGAGAGCCCCACGTTGCTGGGGGGGGTGCATTAGGACCCAGGGCGGGAGTGGGGCCGGCCTTTTCCAATGGAGGGGCGGAGCCTCGCTCCTCCGTGCTGCTGATTGGCTGCTCTGTATGTGATGTCACGGGGGGGGGCCGTGTTTTGTGGCGCCCCATGCGCGTGAGGCACACGTTGTGGGCGGGGCCTTGCGAATGACATCAATAAACAGCGCTTGAATGGATTGGTCGATGCAAATGAGCGTAATAACAGGGGGAGGGGCTTGTCCGGATATGCAAAAAAAGCTCCCGGGGGAAGGGGGGGCGGGGTCACGCATGCAAATTAGCTGCCAATAGCCGGCGGGGCGTGTCTTCGTATGCAAATGAGCAGCGTGCTCCGGCGGTCCTGACGTCACTTCCGGGGCGGTGCGGGGAAGATGGCGGCTCCGCGGTGGGACCTGGGCCCGGCCCGGGAGCCCCTGGGGCTGATCCGGGCCCTGCAGGGGGTGAGGGGAGAGCGGCCGGGGGGGGCGGGGGGGAAAGGGGGGGGAAAGGGGGGGGAGGGGATGGGAATGGGGGGGCTGGGATGCGGGAGGGGGGGCACTGGAAGGTGGCTGTGGGGGGGTTGGGGAGGCCTGGATGGACTGGGGTGGGAATGGAGGGGAATGGGATGGGAATGGGGGGGATTGGGATGGACTGCGAGGGCCTAAGAGGGGGCGGGGGGGCTGGGGGGACAAATTCCCATTTTTCCAGTGGTTCCGGTTCGGAAAGCCAAACTCCCACCCCCAGAGTGCCCTTTTCCAGCCCTTTCCTGCCTCATTTCCACCCCAGATTCCCAATTTTAGGGCGTTTATGGTGACTTTGAGCATTGTTGGGGTTTTGGCCGTCAGAATTCCAACTTTTTCCATCAATCCCACTTAAAAATTTCCAAAGTTTCATTTCTAGATTCCCTAAATATCGCTTTTTGACACATTTCGCACCTCCCTTTGTCCCAAAATTCCCGTTTTTTTTATTGATTCATATTTAAAATCCCCAAATCCCCCCAAATCCCACATTTCTGACCTGCTTCCCATCTCATTTCTATCCCGAATTCCTGTGTTTTCCATCAATCACACTTAAAGCTCCCCGCTCCCAGTCCTGAATTACCCCGAATATCCCTTTTTGAGCCTTTTTTATCCCCAAAGCCCCGGTTTTGTCCCGCTTTTCTTCCTTTTCCTCGTGGGAAGCCCATCCCGGGTGGGATTTGGGGCTGGAATTCCCACTTTTTCCCGTTTTCCCGCAGTTTTTCTCCATCTTCGCCTTCGCCACCCTCGGGGGCTTCCAGGGCTCTGTCAGCTTCCGCCTGAGCTGCGCCGGGAGCCCCAACGCCTCCGTCAGCGCCGCCTTCGCCTACCCCTTCCGGTGAGGCCCCGCCCCCACGCTCTGATTGGCTGCGGGGAGGGAGGGGGCAGAGCCTCATCCCCATCCCCACTGGATCCCATCGCCATTCCCGCTTCCATTCCCTATTCCCACCTGCACCCTCTCCCCAATCCCTACCTTCAATCCCACCTTGCTCCCATCGCCATTCCCACCTTGCTCCCATCGCCATTCCCTATTCCCACCTGCACCCTCTCCCCAGTCCCTACCTTCAATCCCACCTCCATCCCCTTCTCCATTCCCACCCCATTCCCAACTCCCACCTTCCCCCCCCCATCCTTCCCTCCCCGTGTGCCTTGGGGACGGCCCATGGGGAGCTCCAGGAGCTCCGTGCCTTGGAGCAGACCCCCCCTGGGCCCCCCCAGGATGAACGTGGCCACCTTCGCGCCCTCCCTGACCACGCTCTGCAACCGGACGTGGGCTGCGGACGTGCACCTGGTCGGGGACTTCTCGTCCTCGGCGCGCTTCTTCGTGCTCGTGGCCGTCTCCTCCCTGCTGTACAGCCTGGGCGCGCTGCTCCTCTACCTGGGCTACCTGCACCGCTACCGCGGTGCCGGGGGGAAGCTGCCCCTGGCGGTGAGTCCTGGCCGGGGGGGATGTTGTGGGGGGTGGGGGGTGGGGTCTTTGGCCATCCAGCGTCGTCCAATCGTCGGCCGGTTGTCATCGGATCTCTGCCCAATCGTTGTCCGGTCTTCGGCCATCCAAGTCATCGTCTGATGTTGTCCATCAGCGTCCTATCAGCATCCACCCCCCATCCGTCCAACCAATCACCAGCCATCCATCCAGTCATCATCCAGCCTTCATCCGGCATCATCCAGTCAGCATCCGACCCCCATCCATCATCATTCAACTCCCATCCATCCAGCCAGTCACCATCCAACATTGTCTGTCATTATCCTATCAGCATCCAACCCCCATCCATCCAACCAATCACCAGCCATCCATCCAGTCATCCTCCAGCCTTCATCCAGCATCATCCAGTCAGCATCCAACCCCCATCCATCAAACCAGTCGCCATCTGTCCATCCAGTCATCGTCCAACCTTCATCCATCAGCATCCAATCAGCATCCAACCCCCATCTATCCAACCAGTCATTGTCCATCATCATCCTGTCTTCATCCAACTGCCATCCATCCAACCAACCACCATTCATCCATCCAGTCATCATCCATCATTGTCCGTCATTATCCTATCAGCATCCAACCCCCATCCATCCAGTCAATCACCATCCATCCATCCAGTCATCATCCAACCCCCATCCATCATTATCCAACCCCCATCCATCCAACCAATCACCATCTCACATCCCACGTCATCCAATCACCATCCATCGTGCCTTTCATCATTTCATCCACCAGCCAACCACCAGCCACCCACCCCCCATCCATCCAGTCACCGTCCACCCCCTTGGTCCTCTCCTGCCCTCCCATTGGCCAGCCCCCACCTCCTTGACCCCCCAGCTCCATACCCCTGAGCTGCCCCATTGCTCCCATCCCTTGGGGGGGCCCGGCGGTGGGGTGGGACACCGGGGCCGGGCCGTAACCATGCTTTGTCCTTCCTTCCTTCTGCTGCCGTGGCCAGGACACAGGGTAAGGCTTGGCCCATGGCTTATGCAGTCCAACCATGCCTGGGGGTCCAGCGCCATGGTCCTGTGCCCCCCCGAGCTCCGTAACGCTTGGTGCCCTCCCAGCCCATATCCCATGGGATTTGGTGGGGCTTCCTGACCTCTTTATCCCATGGGATTCGGTGGGGCCTCCTGACCTCTTCCCGCGTCTCCCGCAGGACCTCGTGGCCACCGCTGCCTTCTCCTTCCTGTGGCTCGTGGCCTCCTCAGCGTGGGCCAAGGCACTGGTGGACGTCAAGGCCTCGGTGGCAGCTCCCCTGCCCTCCTGCCACCCCCCGGCTGTGACCTGCACCCGCAGTGCCACCACCCCCATGGGTGCCCTCAACGTCTCCGTGGTGGGTGCTGCGAGGGGGGGGACACCCTGCTGGGGTCCTTGATGGGGCCTCTCGAGGGGCTTCACCTCCGTCCCCTTCCTCCCCTCCAGGCCTTCGGCTTCCTCAACCTCATCCTTTGGCTCGGCAGCTGCTGGTTTGTCTTCAAGGAGACCAATTTCCACCGCCCCCCGGCACCCGGCACCCCCAGCGCCATGTAACCGCCACCCCCTGCGGCCGCAGGTCAATGGGGGGCCCTTTGGAGCTGCTTTCTGGGGGGGGGGAAAGGAACCTTTGGGTCCCAATGGGAGGAGATGGAGGCAGGGGAGGTGAGGACGTGGGTTATGGGTTCCACCGCATCTCAGGTGGCTTCTCCGCGGCTTCGCTCGCCCAAACGGGGTCCTGATTGGGCCCGTGCCGCGTGGTCTCTCTCAGGATTGGTGCAGGTCGAGCTGTGGCCTCGTCTCATTGGTTGAGGGGAGCTCAGCGGGGGTCATGTGGGTGGGAGGAAGAAGGGGTTTAGCCAATCAGGTGGACACCCGAAGGTGGCCGGCCGGCCGTCTTGGTCCCCCACCATCACACTCCTCCTCCCCAACCCCGTATTTGAGGTGGCCGCCACTTGGGGTCATCTCCAACCACCCCCTTGGGGTCCCCTCTTGGGGGGGGGCCCTTGTCCCCATCTCCCCCCTTCAATAAAGACTTCAATGGAGAAGCCCATCAAGATGCATCTCGGGGCGGGGGGGGGGGGGTTTGGGCCCCCCAGGACCGTGCCTGGGGGTGCTGGGATGGGCCATGGGGATGGGCTCAGCGTTGGCTTTGCTCCTGCTTTATTGGTCCTCCCCCCTCTGTCGGGTCCCCGCCGTGGCCGTGTCCTCCACACGCGCGTTGTGGTGGCCCGTAGATGTGGTCCGTGGCGGTCCAGGTCTGTGTCCTTGTGGTCCATGGTGGCCTGTGGTGGTCCACGGTGGTCTATGGTGAGCCAGGTCTGTGTCCTTGTGTCCCTGCTCATAGTCTGTGGGGACCCAGCTCCATGTATGGCCGCAGTTGTAGTCAATGGTGGTCCAGGATGGTCCAGATCCGTGTCCTTATGTCCGTACTTATAGCCCATAGTGATCCACGATGGTTCTTATCCATGTGCTCATATCCCTACTCATAGCCCATAGTGCCCGTGATGGTCCTTATCCATGTCCTTATGTCCCTACTCATAGTCCATAGTGCCCGTGATGGTCCTTATCCATGTCTTTATGTCCCTACTCATAGTCCATAGTGCCCGTGATGGTCCTTATCCATGTGCTCATGTCCCTACTCATAGCCCATAGTGATCCACGATGGTCCTTATCCATGTCCTCATGTCCCTACTCATAGTCCATAGTGCCCATGATGGTCCTTATCCATGTGCTCATGTCCCTACTCATAGCCCATAGTGATCCACGATGGTCCTTATCCATGTCCTCATGTCCCTAGTCATAGTCCATAGTGCCCGTGATGGTCCTTATCCATGTCCTTATGTCCGTACTTATAGCCCATAGTGATCCACAATGGTCCTTATCCGTGTCCTTATGTCCCTACTCATAGTCCATAGTGCCCGTGATGGTCCTTATCCATGTCCTCATGTCCCTACTCATAGTCTCTGGTGGCCCAGCTCCATGTAGTTGTGGTCTAGAGCAGTCCAGCTCCATGTCCCGTGTCCTTGGCGTGTTCTAGTTGCGGTTCATGGTGTTCTCGATCCATCCCACGTAGTTGCAGACGCGGGTGTAGACCCCGGGGCGCCCGGGCAGGGCACAGGTCTGCAGCCCCCAGGACACAATGCCCTGGAGGGTCCCATTACAGGACAGGGGCCCTCCAGAGTCACCCTAGTTGGGAGGGACATCCCATAGTTAGATGGGGGACACCCCAGATTTGGGGTCGGGGATGCTTCTGGGTGCCCCATTGGTGGAGAAGAAGGTCCTTGGGTTGAAGGCCAGGTGGGGATGGGGGACCACCGTGGTGGTTTGGGGTGAAGAGGTTGAGTTGGGGGGGGGGTGAGGATTTGGGGCTGGATGCTTTTGGGGTGTCTGTCCCGTCCCCCCCCAGGTACCTGGCAGGAGTCGATGCGCTGGTTGCGCACCCCAGCGCAAAGCATGTTGGGAGTCACGCGCTGCGGGTAGGCCTGGCGGCAGGCGGCATCGGGCAGGATGTCCACGTAGGCGCAGATCAGGTGCCGGGGCAGGGTCACTGTGGGCATCGGGGGGGGGGTCAAAGGGGGTCGGGGACACCCCCAGGGGGCTCCTGGGGTGCTCTGGGGTCTACTATGAGGTTACTCATAGGTTACTCATAGGTTAACCCGAGGCCTGGTGTTGCTCCTCGGCCAGTGGGAGGGGTTACTGTAGGTTGGCCATCACCTACAGGCTGCGTGTAGGGGGTGGTGATGGTTCCCCAGTCTCAAACAAGGCCAATGGTAGTGGGCAGGGGTTACTACAGGTCTACTACAGGTCTACTACAGGTTCCCTATGGGCCCCCATTGGCTTCCCAGCTCACCCTGCGGGGTGGTGACGGTTCCCCAGCCTGAGACCAGGCAGGAGGCACTGGGGTGGCCTTACTGCAGCTCTACTACAGGTCTACTACAGCTCTGCTGCAGCTCTACTACAGGTCTACTACAGCTCTACTACAGGTTTACTACAGGTCTACTACAGGTTCCCTATGGGCCCCCATTGGCTTCACAGCTCACCCTGGGGGGTGGTGACGGTTCCCCAGCCTGAGACCAGGCAGGAGGCACTGGGGTGGCCTTACTGCAGCTCTACTACAGGTCTACTACAGGTTTACTACAGCTCTACTACAGGTTCCCTATGGGCCCCCACTGGCTTCCCGGCTCACCCTGCGGGGTGGTGACGGTTCCCCAGCCCGAGACCAGGCAGGTGGTGCCGGGGGGGGCGCAGGAACGGGGCAGGGCCAGGGGCCGCACGGCGCGGCCCAGCCCCACGGGTCGGTCCAGCTTGAGGAGCAGGAGGTCGTTGTCCAGGGTGGTGGGGTTGAAGGCCGGGTGCGGAATGGCCTTGGCCACCAGGCGGTTCTGCTCCGTCCCCTCCTGCTGCTGGAGGTCATTCTCTCCCAGGCGGAGTCGGAGACCCCTGTGGGGCCATGGATATGGGATGTGGGGCCGTGGATATGGGATGTGGGGCAGTGGGTATGGGATGTGGGGCCGTGGATATGGGATGCGGGGCCATGGATATGGGATGTGGGGCAGTGGATATGGGATGTGGGGCCGTGGATATGGGATGTGGAGCCGTGGATATGGGGTGCAGGGCCATGGATATGGGATGTGGGGCCATGGATATGGGATGTGGGGCAGTGGATATGGGGTGCAGGGCCATGGATATGGGATGTGGGGCCATGGGATACAGGGAGGAAGGTGGCAAATGTGCGGCCACAGGGGCAGTCCCATCTCCACCCCCTATGGTGTGCCCCCAGGCTGGGTTGTCCCATCTTCTCATGCACATGTCCATGGGATGTGTCCCCATCCCATATCCCATACCCCATATCCCATACCCCATACTCCATCCTCCGTACTCCATCCCCCATACTCCATCCCCCATATCACATACCCCATCCCCCATACTCCATCCCCCATACTCCATCCCCCATACCCCATCCCCCATACTCCATACCCCATATCCCATACCCCATATCCCAAGCCCCATACCCCATATACCATACCCCATATCCCATACCCCATCTCCCATACCCCATATCCCATACCCCATATCCCAAACCCCATACCCCATACTCCATCCCCCATACTCCATATCCCATCCCCCATACCCCATATCCCATACCCCATACCCCATACCCCATATCCCATACCCCATATCCCAAACCCCATACCCCATACTCCATCCCCCATACTCCATATCCCATCCCCCATATCCCATATCCCTGTATCCCCACCTGCTGTTGCAATGGGCAGCCGAGAGGACCCAGTTGTCCCTGAGGAGGATCCCACCGCAGCGCACGGGGCTGTAGATGTAGACCTGCCATGGCTGGGAGTGGGGGACACAGGGATACCCCCCGATGATCCTGTCCTCATCCTGCCCGATGGCTCCTCCTGGGATATGGGCCATGGGATACAGGGTGTGGGGTATGGGATTTGGGATATGGGATTTGGGATACAGGATATGGGATTTGGGATATGGGATTTGGGATTTGGGATATGGGATATGGGATATGGGATTTGGGATATGGGATTTGGGATACAGGATATGGGATTTGGGATATGGGATTTGGGATTTGGGATACGGGATATGGGATTTGGGATATGGGATTTGGGATTTGGGATATGGGATATGGGATATGGGATTTGGGATATGGGATTTGGGATACAGGATATGGGTTTTGGGATATGGGATACGGGATATGGGATTTGGGATATGGGATATGGGATTTGGGATATGGGGACACCTCTGTACCCATCAGCAGCAGAACCAGGCTCATTGGCAGTAGCTCCATTGTCCTGGGGGGGACACAGGGAAGGGTGAATGGGGACCTGCCCGTGTCCGTGTATCCCAACAAACCCCCTTTATCCCAACTCCATCCCCCCTCCATCCCCCTCCATCCTGCTTCATCCCCTCCTTCCCTCTCCATCCCACTTCATCCCCTTCCATCCCCCCCATCCCCCCCGTCCCCCTCCATCCCCCTCCATCGCCTCCATCCCCCCTCCTTTCTTCCCCATCCCTTCCTCCTTCCTCCTTCCTCCTTCCACCACTTCCCTCTTCCTCCTCCTTCCTTCCTTATTCCTTCTTCCTTGTCCCCCTCTCCCCTTCCCCATATCCCACCCTTATCCCTCCCTTTATCCATCCCCATGGCCCCCCCATGGCCCCCCCATGGCACCTCCTATCCCTGGTGTGTCTGTGCCGTGTCCTGGCGTTCCCCAGCGTGTCCTGGTTTGTTGGGGTTGGCTTTTGTTCCAATGGCTCCGCCCAGGGGGAGGAGCAAGGGATGGACCGCGGGATGATGGGATGGGTGTTGGGATGGACCACGGGATGGTGTTGGGATGGATGTTGGGATGGGGGAACAGACATTGGGATGATGGGGTGCACCATGAGATGTTGGGATGGGTGTAGAGATGGGCAATGGGATGGATGTTGGGATGGATGTTGGGATGTCCAATGGGATGTTGGGATGGATGTTGGAATGGGTGTTGGGTAGACATTGGGGTAGAGGGGATGGATGCTGGGATATGTGTTGGAATGGAAGTTGGGTTGGGTGGGATGAATGGTGGCGTGGATGGAAGGATTGGGATGGATGAGGGGATGGATGGGATGGATGTCAGGTGGATGTTGGGATGGGTGTTGGGATAGACGGGATGATTGCCGTGGATGGGATGGATGTTGGGGCTGATTCGGAGAAATCAAGGGTGGATGTTGGCTTGGATCTTGGGATGGATTGGACGGGATCGGTATTGGGATGGATGCTGGGATAGGGATGGATGTTGGGATAGACACCGAGATGAATGCAACGGATGGGATGGGGATTGGACGTGGGTGTTGCCATGGATGTGATGGACACTGGGACGTTGGGATGCCGGGATGGATGTTGGGATGAACACTGGGATATCGCCATAGAGTCCTGGCTCCCCCCCCACCCCTATCCCTCCCATTCCAACCCAGCCTCGATCCCGGGAGCTCTGGGGAGGAGGCGGCGGGATCCGGGACGCGGGAATGCTCCCAAATCCCAACGCGACTCCTCCCTGCCCCTCCGGCCCCATTGATGGCTCTAATTACCCCCCAGCACTAATTACCCCCCTCCTAATGCCCCATAACGCTGCTGTGCCCCGTGACTCAGCCCCACGGAGCCCATGGGATATGGGGCGGGAAAAGGGCTGGGAACCGGGGGGGGGGGGGGGAGATGGGAATTAGGTGGGAATTGCACACACACACCCCCCCCGGCCCTTGAACCAGTGTTGAGCTGCTTTGGGACTGGTTTGGGTCAATTCTGGCCAATTTGGGGTCAACTTTGCTCAATTTGGGGTTATTTCTACTGATTTTAGGTCAATTGTGCTGAATTTGGGGTCATTGCTACACAATTTTGGGTCAGTTTTGCCCGATTTTACATCGTTTGCGTGGTTTGGGGTCATTTCTGTCTGACTCGGGGGTTAGTTTTGTCCAATTTGGTTTATTTCTGTCCAATTTGGGGTCATTTCTGTCTGATTTTGCCCAATTCTGCCCATCTTGGGTCTTTTCTGCCCAATTCGGGGTCATTTCTGCCTGATTTGGGGTCATTTGTGCCTGTTTCCGGGGCAGGAGAAGCCTTAGAGATGCTGGGTGGGGATTTATTGGGGTTCTATGGTGGGTTCCATAATGGGATGAGATGGTCTCTGTTGGATCTATGGTGGGTTCCATAATGGGATGAGATGGTCTCTGTTGGATCTATGGTGGGTTCCATAATGGGATGAGATGGTCTCTGTTGGATCTATGGTGGGTTCCATAATGGGATGAGATGGTCTCTGTTGGCTCTATGATGGGTTCCATGGTGGGATGGGGTGGTCCTCGCTGGGACCCATGGTGGCTCCCATGCGGGACGCGTGGGGCTCAGGCCTCCCCCATGCTCTCCAGGATCCAGGGCACGTAGTTGTACACCCGGGTGTAGACTCCCGGCCGCCCTGGCTGCCCGCAGGGGTGGTCCCCCCATGAGACAATGCCCTGGAGGACCCCATCGCAGATGAGGGGTCCCCCAGAGTCACCCTAGGGCAGAGAAGGGGCCATGAGAGGAGCTTAGCCATGGGGCCAGAGGGGGCCATGGGGGGCTATGGGGGTACCTGGCAGGAGTCCTTGCCCCCAGCGTCGGCCCCGGCGCACACCATGTCCTGTGTCACCTGGGGGCCGTAGACGGAGCCGCACTCGAGGCCGTCGACCACGGAGACGTTGAGGCATTGGACGGTGTCTGGGAAGGTCTCTGGGGGCAGGAGGGGATGGGGGAAGCCTTGGAGATGCCACCTCCATCACCCATTGGCCATTGGGTGCTGTCTCCATGGAGATGCCACCACCCATTGGTCAATGGGTATCTCCAACCCCTTGTAGATGTCACCACCCATTGGCCAATGGAGGTCTCCAACCCCTTGTAGATGCCACCACCCATTGGCCAATGGAGGTCTCCAACCCCTTGAAGATGCCACCACCCATTGGCCAATGGGGGTCTCCAACCCCTTGGAGATGCCACCACCCATTGGCCAATGGGGGTCTTCAACTCCTTGGAGATGCCACCACCCAACCCAATGGGGATCTCCAACCCCTTGTAGATGCCATCACCCACTGGCCAATGGAGGTCTCCAAGCCCTTGGAGATGCCACCACCCAACCCAGTGGAGGTCTCCAACCCCTTGGAGATGCCACCACCCATTGGCCAATGGAGGTCTCCAACCCCTTGAAGATGCCACCACCCATTGGCCAATGGAGGTCTCCAACCCCTTGAAGATGCCACCACCCATTGGCCAATGGAGGTCTCCAACCCCTTGGAGATGCCACCACCCAACCCAATGGAGGTCTCCAACCCCTTGAAGATGCCACCACCCATTGGCCAGTGTGGGTTCCCCCCCGCTTGCCACTGCCCCCCGGTACCCTGGGGGCTGGTGGTGGTGCCCCAGCCCATGACAGTGCAGTTGGTGCCGATGTCGGGGGGGGTACGGGGCAGGGCCAGGGGTCGGACGGCACTGGACAGGTTGAGGGGGGGCTCCAGGCGCAGCAGCATCAGGTCATGGCTATGGCTGCCGGTGCCGAAGCCGGGGTGGGCGATGGAGGCCACGGCCACCGAGAACTGCTCCTGGCCCGAGAAGGCCGAGAGGCTGCGGGCACCGGCCAGGACCTGGATGTGGCTGCGGGGACAGGGGAGCCATTGCCCCCACTGACCCCCATTGACCCCCATTGATCCCCATTGGTCCCCATTGACCCCCATTGATCCCCATTGATCCCCATTGGTCCCCATTGACCCCTGTTGATGGTCCCCATTGACCCCCATTGATCCCCACTGATCCCCATTGACCCCCATTGATCCCCATTGGTCCCCAGTGACCTCCATTGATCCCCACTGACCTCCATTGATCCCCATTGACCTCCACTGACCCCCATTGATCCCCATTGATCCCCATTGACCTCCACTGACCCCCATTGATCCCCAGTGGTCCCCATTGACCTCCATTGATCCCCATTGATCCCCATTGATCTCCACTGATCCCCATTGACCTCCATTGATCCCATTACCCCCATTACCTCCATTTTCCCCATTACGCCCATTGCCCCCATTGCCCTCGTTAACCCTGTTACCCCCATTATCCCCATTGCCCCCATTGTGCCCATTGCCCCCCTTGCTCCCATTGCGCCCATTGCCCCCATTGCCCCCATTACCCCCATTACCCCCATTGCCCCATTATCCCCATAGCCCTGACCTGGCCTCACAATGTGCTGCGCTCAGCACCCATTGGGGTCCCAGGAGTGCCCCCCCACAGTAGGGGTAGCCAAAGTGCAGCAGCAGCACGAGCCCCCCATGGCCCCCTATGGGGCACGGGGAGCCCCCCAGGATGCGCCCACCCCATTGGGGGGCTATGGGAGGGAGCAGGGATGAGGTCATTAAAAGGGGTGATGGGAGGAGGCGCACCCCAGAGCCTGCTATGAGGCATCCCATAACCCAACACGGCCCCCAAATCCCCCCATAGAGCACCCAAGGGCCCCCCAGAACCGCCATAGAGCACCCAAATGCCCCCAATAACCCCCCATATGGCACCCAAAGGCCCCCCCATAACACCGAATAGAGCACCCAAAGGACCCCCAAATCCCCCCATAGAGCACCCAAAGGACCCCAATAGCCCCCATAGAGGACCCAAAGGATCCCCATACAGCACCTAAGGGATGCCCATAGCCCCCAGAGAGCACCCAAAAGATCCCCATATAGCAAGTAGGGGACCCCCATAACCCCCATAGAGCACCCAAAGGATCCCCATAGCCCCCATATGGCACCCAAAGGAGCCCCATAACCCCCATAGAGCACCCAAAGGACCCCCATAGCCCCCATATGGCACCCAAAGGAGCCCCATAACCCCCATAGAGTACCCAAAGGACCCCTATAGAGCACCCAAAGCCCCCCTTACCGGTTGCATCCATGGGGGGCAGCAGCAGCAGCAGCAGCAGCAGGGGTGGGGCTCCGGGTGCGGCCATTGTGGGTCTGGGGGGGTCGGGGCCCCACTGGGGCTCATTAAGGCTCCAGTTAATGATTAACGGGGTCGTTAATGAGACCTTGGTGGGGGGGGCAGGTGACGCGTTCCCACCCCTCCCCCACTCGCTCATATGGGGGCTGTGGGGCAATGGGGGCAATGGGGGTAATGGGGGGTAATGGGGGCAATGTGGGTAATGGGGGTCAGTGGGGGTAATGGGGGGAAACGGGAGGCAATGGGGGTAATGGGAACAATGGGGGTAATGGGGGTCAATGAGGGGCAATAGGGGTAATGGGGGGCAATAGGGACAATGGGGTTAGTGAGGTTGGTTATAGGGTGACAAAGGGGTTGCCATGGGGGGCTTACTGGGTAACAATGGGTTTGGTTATAGGGTGACAATGGGGTGGCCATGGGGGGGACAACGGGTGACAAAGGGGTGGCCATGGGGGGGACAATGGGGTGACAAAGGGGTGGCCATGGGGTAATGATGGGGTGGCCATGGGGAGGACAATGGGGTGACAAAGGGGTGGCCGTGGGGTAATGATGGGGTGGCCATGGGGAGGACAATGGGGTGACAAAGGGGTGGCCGTGGGGTAATGATGGGGTGGCTGTGGGGGGGGGATCGTGGGGGACAGTTATGGTGTGCCAGTGGGGCCACTTATGGGATGCCGATGGGCTCGATTATGAGCTGATAGAGGCTGCCATAGGGGTCAGTTATGGGGTGAAGCGGGTCCCTGTGTCCAGCTATGGGGTAAAGAAGGTCCCCATGGTCCATCTATGGGTCACAGCAGGTCCCTGTGTCTCTCTATGGGGTGACGTGTGGGGCGGGTGCTGCCCCATTAAGGCCGGATTAAGGCCTCGCCCTGGGTGTGGGGCTGGGTGCCTATTATGGGGTGGCTCATTAACGCTAATGAGGCTTTAGGGGCCTCAGAAGGGCACACAAGCCCGGGCTCTGATTGGCTGGAGAGGGCGAAGCTCCGCCCCCCCACTGGGGCAGGACCAGGAGCCAGTGGGGGGCACCAAGTTGAGGTGGGCAGGACTTAGGAGGAGCTCAGCCAATGGGATGGCTCCAGGTTAAGGTGGGAGGGACCTAAGAGGAGTTCAGCCAGTGAGATGCCAGTTTAGGGCTTGGATAGGGCTCAGCCAATGGCATGGCCCCAATTTGGGGTGGGTGGGACTTAGGAGGAGTCCAGCCAATGGGGTGGCTCCAAGCTGAGGTGGAGGGGACTTAGGAGGAGCCCAGCCAATGGCGTGGAAGCACGTTGGGTTGAGGAGGTCTGAAGAAGAGCTCAACCAATGGCGACGTCTTCTCCTTGACCATTGGCTGACCCCTGTTGGGTTGACCAATGAATGGGTGACCCCCATTGGATTGACCAATGAATGGATGAGCCTCATTGGGCTGACTAATGAATGAGTGACCCCTGTTGGGTTGACCAGTGAATGGATGAGCCCCATTGGCTTGACCAATGAATGAGTGACCCCTGTTGTGTTGACCAATGAATGAGTGACCCCCGTTGAGTTGACCAATGAATGCATGAGCCCCGTTGGGTTGACCAATGAATGAGTGACCCCCGTTGGGTTGACCAATGAATGCATGAGCCCCATTGGGTTGACCAATGAATGAGTGACCCCCGTTGGGTTGACCCTCATTGACTGGATGCCCCATGTTGGGTTCTTCATTCCTACTGGGCATCTCCCAAGACATAGATCCCGCTTGCCTTGCCCAACCTCTCTATGGCTTGGAGCCCATTTGGCCACCACCACGTCCTCGGTGCCAGCACGACCCAGGGTAGATGATGGCTTGGAAGCTGGTGGAGACCCCATCTTGAAGCCCATCACCGTGAGCTCAAAAGGACCAAAGCAACCATCACAAAGGCTTTAATTTCTGCTCTCCTCCCACCCCACATCTCAGCAGCTTCACCCCACAGCTTATGGTGGCCCATTGCTCCTTTCACCACCCTCCCACTCCCCCCCGATGGCGCTTGGAGCTCAGTTGTCCTCCATGGTCTGGTGGATCCATTGGGCGTATCTACAGACCTTGGTGTAGACGCCGGGGCGCTTGGGCTGCCCGCACTTCTCCATGCCCCAAGACACGATCCCTTGGAGGCTCCTGTTGCAAACCAGGGGTCCTCCGGAGTCACCCTAGGAGAAATGTGGCGTCAGCCCCATGGGGTTGGCCTTCATTGGGTGAGCTCTTTGCGTTGGCCAAGTGGGGTGGGGTTGGGTTGGTCAACTCCAATGTGGGCAAGTGGTCGGGGCAAGCGCCCCCATTGAGCTGGGCAACTCTTGTTGGGCTGAAGAGCTGCCACTGGATTCTTCAAGTGCCCTTGGGGTGAGTGGCCATTGAGTTGCCCAAGTCAACGGGAGGCCGCCATGAGCTTCACCTGAGGGTCAGCCCTTGAAACCCAGCCCTAAGTTGACCACCAGTGCCCAAGAGGATGCTGGGAGAGACCTCAGGATGCCCATGGAGATGGACCTCAGGATACCCATGGAGATGCACCTCAAGATGCCCATGGAGGTGGACCTCAAGATGCCCATAGAGGTACACCTCAAGATACCCATGGAGATGGACCTAAGGATGCCCATGGAGATTGACCTCAATAGGACATCATGATGGACCTCAGGATGCCCATGGAGATAGACCTCTGGAGGCCATGGAGATGGACCTCAAGATGCCCATGGAGATGGACCTCAAGATGCCCATATAGGTACACCTCAAGATGCCCATGGAGATGGACCGCAAGATGCCCATAGAGGTACACCTCAAGATGCCCATGGAGATGCACCTCAGGATACCCATTGAGATGCACCTCAAGATGCCCATGGAGGTGGACCTCAGGATGCCCATGGAGATGGACCTCAATAGGACATCAAGGTGGACCCCAAGATGCCCATGGAGATGGACCTCTAAGATACCCATGGAGATGGACCTCAGGATGCCCATGGAGATGGACCTCAGGATGCTCATCGATGGTGCACCTCATGATGACCATGGAGATGGACCTCAGGATGCCCATTGAGATGCACCTCAAGATACCCATGGAGATGGACCTCAGGAGGCCATGGAGATGGACCTCAATAGGACATCAAGGTGGACCCCAAGATGCCCATGGAGATGGACCTCTAAGATACCCATGGAGATGGACCTCAGGATGCCCGTGGAGATGGACCTCAATAGGACATCACGATGGACCTCAGGATGCCCATGGAGATGGACGTCAGGATGCCCATAGAGGTGCACCTGAAGATGCCCATGGAGATGGACCTCAAGATGCCCATGGAGACAGACCTCAGGATGCCCATGGAGAGGAATCTTGGGATGCCCATGGAGATGGACCTTAACAGGACATCAAGGTGGACCTCAAGATGCCCATGGAGAGGGACCTCAACAGGACATAGAGGTGGACCTTGGGATGCCCATGGAGATGGACCTCAGGATGCCCATAGAGGTGCACCTGAAGATGCCCATGGAGACTGACCTCAACAGGACATCAAGGTGCACCTCAGGATGCCCATGGAAACAGACCTCAGGATGCCCATGGAGAGGAACCTTGGGATGCCCATGGAGATGGACCTCAACAGGACATCAAGGTGGACCTCAGGGTGCCCATGGAGAGGGACCTCAGGATGCCCATGGAGAGGAACCTCAGGAGGCCCTGGCGCTGGTTCCTGCGCTCTGCTCCGTACCTGACACGAGTCCCTCCCACCTTGGAGGCTGCCGGCGCAGAGCATGTTGTCGGTGATGGAGCCGGGGTACAGGCGGTGGCATTCGGCCGTGGAGAAGATGGTGACGTTGACGCACTGCAAGACGTCCGGGTAAGTGACTGGGGTGGGACACAAAGGGACAAAGAGCGAAGGGAGGGGAGGAGAAGAAAGAGACCAAAGGAGATGGACCCGGCCCCCGGCGGGAGCTGTGCCCCACAGCAGCCAAAGCCCACCCAAAGGTGGCACCCAATGTGGTGGGATGGGGTCTATGGGGGCCCCAATGTGGGGCTGGGGGGAGGGAAGGGGGATATCGGGGTGGGGGTGGTGGTGTTGGGAGCTTGTGGATGGGCTTGGGTGGGTTTAAAGGGGTGCAGGTGGTCATGGGGGGACCCAGATGGCCATAAGGGAACCCATGTGTCCCAGGTGACCATAAGGGGACCCAAACGGCCATGAGGGGACCCAAATGGCCATAAAGGGACCCAAATGGCCATAAAGGGACCCAAATGGCCATGAAGGGACCCAAATGTCCATAAAGGGACCCGAATGGCCATAAAGGGACCCAAATGGCCATAAAGGGACCCAAATGGCCATGAAGGGACCCAAATGTCCATAAAGGGACCCGAATGGCCATAAAGGGACCCAAATGGCCATAAAGGGACCCAAATGGCCATAAAGGGACCCAGATCTGCGTAAGGGCACACGGATCTCCTTGAAGGGGCCCATATCTCCATAAGAGGAGATGGAGCAAGGCACCAAGATGAGCCTGATGTCCCCATCCCCTACATAAGAACCGTCTAAACCTCCATAAGAACTCCCTAAACCTCCATAAGACCCCCCTAAACCTCCATAAGGACCCCCTAAACCTCCATAAGACCCCCCTAAACCTCCATAAGAACTCCCTGAACCTCCATAAGACACCCCTAAACCTCCATAAGAACTCCCTGAACCTCCATAAGACACCCCTAAACCTCCATAAGGACCCCCTAAACCTCCATAAGAACCCCCTAAACCTCCATAAGGAGAACCTAAACCTCCATAAGACCCCCTAAACCTCCATAAGGACCCCCTAAACCTCCATAAGAACCCCCTAAACCTCCATAAGGAGCCCCTAAACCTCCATAAGACCCCCCTAAACCCCCATAAGACCCTCCTAAACCTCCATAAGGACCCCCTAAACCCCCATAAGGACCCCCTAAACCTCCATAAGACCCCCCTAAACCTCCCCATAAGAGCCCCCGGAGCCACTCAGGTACCTTCAGGGGAGGTGGTGGCTCCCCATCCTGACGTGGTGCAGGTGGTCCCAGGCTGGGGCAGGCAGGAGGCCACGGAGATGGGCTTGATCCTGTCGGTGATGGTGACGGGCGTGAGGAGCTTCATCATCATGATGTCGTTGTCCTTGGTGGTGGGGTCGTAGCTGGGGTGGGCCACCATCTTCTGCACCATCTTCTGCACCTCCCCGCGCTCCCGGGTGTACAGGTTGTGTTTGCCCATGTGCACACTGGTGATCCTATGGGGCACAGGGGGTGGTCACCATTGGGGGGTGGGACATGGGGTATGGGGGTCATAGACCGTGTGTAGGACATGGTATGGATCATATGTAGGGCATGGTGTGGACCACGTGTAGGATGTGGTATAGATCATACGTAGGGCATGGAATGGACCGTGTGTAGGACATGGTATGGATCGTATGTAGGACATGGTATGGACCATGTGTAGGGCATGGCATGGACCATGTCTAGGGCACGGAATAGACCATGTGTAGGACATAGTATGGACCACGTGTAGAACATGGTATGGACCATGTGTAGGGCACGGCATGGACCATGTATCGGGCACAGCATGGACTGTGTGTAGGACATGGTATGGATCATGTGTAGGGCACGGCATGGACCATGTGTAGGACACGGCATGGCCATGAAGACCATGAAGACCAAACATGGACCATGAAGACCACAAAGACCACAACACATGAGTCCATAACCTGCATGGGACTACGCCATGGACCGTGAAGACCATGACCCATGGGTCCATAACCTGCATGGGACCACGCCATGGACCATGAAGACCACGCTATGGGTGAGGAGCCACCCTGGGCACCCCGAGGACCTGGTCCTTACCCTGGCGTGGTGCAATGGGCCGCCGTCACCACCCACTCCTTGTCCACCAGGACCCCACCGCAGTAGAGCTTGTACATGTCCAAGATGGCCACTTGCCATGGTTGCGAATGGGGCTCGCAGTCCATGCCCCCGACCACGCGCGTGTCCCCCTCCACCGCCGACGTCGCTACATGGGAGGACACGCCAAGAACACGCGTGTTAGAGCCACGTGCCTGCCCCATGCTCCCACCCCGCCGCCCCACGGACTCACCCATGGACACCACCAAAAGCAACGTTCTCAGCACCTTCATGGTGCCCCATAGCTTGGGGACCTCCATCGCTGCGGGCACTGTGGGGCAGAGCAGTTAGATGTGTGTCGTTCCCCCCCCCCATAGGGGTTTTGCACCAAGGAGAAGATGAGCTGGGCCATAAGGACCTCCATAGGTCCCATAAGACCCCATAGGGGTGGCCTTCACCCCACCACCTCCACCCCATTGGCCCCGTCATCGCCATCGAGCTGTTGCAATGCGTGACCTCATGGGCCCATAGGAGCAAGCAGCAGAGTCATCCTTAATGAGGCCACGTAATTACGGGTTCCACCACGTCCTCCACCTTCCCCCTCCTTGTCTCCAGGCCATTGACCTCCCAGAACCTCGCTCTGCCCTTGGATGCCTCCCATGGGATGGAGCCAGTGGGGCTCTGGACATAAGGAACCTGGGGTGGCCCCATAGGTCCTCAAGGTGGTGGGGCCAGAGATAGATAGGTTTGGGTGGGGGGAGTCATCTCCCCTATGGCCGTGGTTGAATGAGTGTTGAGGCTGTCCGTGGGTCTGAGTCAGGGGTTCCCATGGGGTGGAGGTGCCCATGGATGTGGGTCATGGATCCTCATGGACGTGGGGCATTGGTCCCCATGGATGTGGGTCGTGGATCCTCCTGGCCATGGCTTGGAGGTACCCATGGCCGTGGGTGCCGGTTCCTCACAGCCACGGATCATTGCTCCCCATGGAGGTTTGTGGGCCCCATAGAAGTGGGTCAAAGCTCCACGTGACTGTGGGTCACGGTTCCCATGGCCATGGGTCGGAGCCACCCATGGGTGTGGGTCACCACTCCCTGTGGCCATGCGCCGTGGGCCCCACAGATAAAGGAAATGGGGCCCATGGGGCGCAGGTTCCTTGCTCCCAATGGGGATGGGCTGGGGGGTGCCCTGTGGAGGGGTTGGAGAGGGATGGAGATCATGGATGGAGGAGGAAGGATGGAGATGGAGGAACATCAATGGAGAACAGGGAAGCATGGAGATGAGGGTGGAGATGAGGATGGAGATGGAGGAAGGATGGGGATGGGAATGGAGGAAACATGGAGAAGGAACTATGGACATAAGGATGGAGGAGACATGGAGAACAGGGAGGGATCGATACAGGGATGGAGGAAACATGGAGTAGGAAGGCTGGAGATGGAGGAAGGAGGAGACAGGGAGAGCAGGGAAAGGAGGAGATCAGGGATGGATCAGCCATGGAAAAACAAGGAAAGGAGGAGATCAGCGATGGATCAAACCATGGAGAACAGGGAAAGGAGATCAGGGATGGATCAACCATGGAGAGCAGGGAAAGGAGAGATCAGGGATGGATCAAACCATGGAGAACAGGGAAAGGAGGAGATCAGGGATGGATCAAACCATTAAGAACATTGAAAGGAGGAGATCAGGGGTGGATCAACCATGGAGAGCAGGGAAAGGAGGAGATCAGGGATGGATCAACCATGGAGAGCAGGGAAAGGAGGAGATCAGGGATGGATCAACCATGGAGAGCAGGGAAAGGAGGAGATCAGGGATGGATCAGCCATGGAAAATCAAGGAAAGGAGGAGATCAGGGATGGATCAACCATGGAGAGCAGGGAAAGGAGGAGATCAGGGATGGATCAAACCATTAAGAACAGGGAAAGGAGGAGATCAGGGATGGATCAACCATGGAGAGCAGGGAAAGGAGGAGATCAGGGATGGATCAACCATAGAGAACAGGGAAAGGGGGAGATCAGGGATGGATCAACCATGATAAAACAAGGAAAGGAGGAGATCAGGGGTGGATCAACCATAGAGAACAGGGAAAAGAGGAGATCAGGGATGGATCAGCCATGGAGAACAAGGAAAGGAGATCAGGGATTGATCAACCATAGAGAACAGGGAAAGGAGGAGATCAGGGATGGATCAGCCATGGAGAATAGGGAAAGGAGGAGATCAGGGATGGATCAACCATGGAAAAACAAGGAAAGGAGAAGATCAGGGATGGATCAACCATGGAAAATCAAGGAAAGGGGAAGATCAGGGATGCCTCCACCACAGAAGGACACTTGGGCAGCAACCAGTGACAAGGACCCCCCATCCTCAGTCCACGCAGAGCAGGAGAAGCCCCGAGCCCCATCCCCACCCCGCAACCTCCTCTCAATGGCCCCCATTGCCCACCACCAGCATCCAACCTCTCCGTGGGTCCCCACTGCGCCCCAGCCGGGGCCGGGGGCCGTGCCCCTTGCCCTTGTCCTCCTCAGTGGCCAGCGAAGACCTCGGTGGTGGCCGCGGCGTCTGCTGGGCTCCGTGGCCACCTTTGGGTGCCCGTCCCACCCCACGTGAGCACCCAATGGGTTTTATAAGGGCGTCGGGGCACGGCCCACCCCGGGGCTGAGCTGGAGGCGTCCCATGGGCGCCCAGACGCTCCCTTAATCCCTTGGGAGCTTCTCCGGCACCGCCTGGGCTTGCCTCACCTCGGAGGTGGTGGATGGAGGGGAGGAGATGGGGAGGGGTTGGGGTGCTGGGGGATGGAGGTGGGAGATGGAGCTGTGGAGGTGGGAGATGGGATATGGAGGTGGGAGATGGGATATGGAGGTGGGAGATGGTGGGGTATGGAGGTGGGAGATGGTGGGATATGGAGGTGGGAGATAGTTATAGAGGTGGGAGATGGTGGGGTATGGAGGTGGGAGATGGTGGGGTATGGAGGTGGGATATAGAGTCATGGAGGTGGGATATGGAGTTATGGAGGTGGGATGTGGAGATGGTGGGGTATGCAGGTAGGATATGGAGTTATGGAGGTGGGAGATGGAGCTGTGGAGGTGGGAGATGGAGGTGGTGGGGTATGGAGGTGGAGCTATGGAGATGGGATATGGAGATGGTGGGACATGGAGGTGGAGCTATGGGGGTGGGATATGGAGACGGGACATGGAGGTGGAGCTATGGAGGTGGGATATGGAGATGGGACATGGAGGTGGAGCTATGGAGGTGGGATATGGAGATGGGACATGGAGGTGGAGCTATGGAGGTGGGATATGGAGATGGGACATGGAGGTGGAGCTATGGAGGTGGGATATGGAGATGGGACACGGAGGTGGAGCTATGGAGGTGGGATATGGAGCTCTGGAGACACGGGGACGGGTGGTGCTGGGTTGTGGAGGCGGCACTGGAGACGCGCGCTTATCGGCTGCCCCCACGGCCGCGAGTTGTCCCCCACGGCCACCACCCCCCCGCGCTCCCCCCATGCCCGTGGTGGAGCCACGTTTCCCAGGGCTTTATTCCATGCCGAAGGTGCCATAACGGGGTGGGAGGAGGGGGAAGACGACACCGGCTGGGTCCGGGCTGGGATTAGGAAAAGGAGGAAGAGGAGGAGGATGATGAGGAGGAGGAGACCTTTTCCTCCGGCCGGGGGCTCAGGCGCGCCCGTTCCTCCTCATGGTGTCCTGGATCCAGGAGGTGAACTCGCACACGCGGGTGTAGACCCCAGGCTTGCCCTGTTGGCCACAGACCTGCATCCCCCAGGACACGATGCCCTGGAGCTCGTCCTGGCACACGAGGGGACCTCCTGAGTCACCCTATGGGAGACAAGGAGCTTATGGGGTGGCCCCGTGGTGGGAGGGCCTCCGACCGACCCCAGCAGCACACAGGGAGGGCTTCAGTGCCGTGGTTCTCCATTGGTGATGGGGTCATGGAGACCACCATGTCCTGTGGGGTCCCATAGCACGCAGGGGGCTCCTATAGAGTTTGGGGGTCCCCATGGCACCCATGGAACACAGATGGTCCCTGTTGCACCCAGTGGTGCCCATAGCACCCATAGAACCCAGATGGCCCCTATTGCACCCAGTGGACCCCATAGCACCCATAGAACCCAGATGGTCCCTATTGCACCCAGTGAACCCCATAGCACCCATAGAACCCAAATGGTCCCCATAGCACCCAGTGGTCCTCATAGCACCCAGTGGTCCCCATTGTGCTTCTCTTGCCCCTCAACACCAAGAGACCTCTCAGCGTTGTTCCTACCGCCCCCCCTTTCTTCTCCATGGAGGTTCTCCACCCCAAAGCCACCCCATAGGTGTAGGGCAGGAGCCATGAACCCCCCAAGACCTACCTGGCAGGAGTCGGTGCCCCCCATGCTGACACCAGCACACAGCATGTTCTTGGTGATGCCCTTGGGGTAGAGCCTGCTGCACTTCTCGTTGGCCATGGTGTAGACCACACCACACTGGAGGACATCAGGGAAGTAGCCTGGGGACAATGGGGCTTGGTTGGAGGTCCTGTGGGACCAGTGCGTCCAATGGGGTCTTCTCCAGCTGAAGGTGGCACCGTGCTATGGGATATGCCCTCAAGGTGAGGGGGGGATGGAGAGCTCCAAAGGCACCCAATGGACCTCTGAGGGAGCCAGGTCACCACGTGAGATACCGCCAAGCCATCAAGATACCTCCAAGCCACTGAGATACCCCCAAGCCACTGAGATACCCCCAAAACATTGAGATACCCCCAAGCCATTGAAATTCCTCCAAGCCACTGAGACACCTCCAAGATACCGAGATACCCTCCAAGCCATAGAGATACACCCAAGCCATTGAGACACCTCCAAGCCATTGAGACACCTCCAAGCCATCGAGATACCCCCAAGCCATTGAGACACCTCCAAGCCATCGAGATACCCCCAAGCCATTGAGACACCTCCAAGCCATTGAGATACCTCCAAGCCATTGAGACACCTTCAAGCCATCGAGATACCCCCAAGCCATTGAGACACCTCCAAGCCATTGAGATACCTCCAAGCCATTGAGATACCCCCAAGCCATCGAGATCCCTCCAAGCCATTGAGGTACCCCCAAGCCATGGAGATACCCCCAAGCCCTTTGCCGCCGCTGTCCGTGGTGCTATGGGCGCTGTCCCCACCTACCTTCGGGGCTGCTGGTGCTGCCCCAGCCCGACACCACGCACTCGGTGTTGGGGGGTGGACACCTCTTGGGCAAGGCCACGGGGTGGACATGCTCGGTGAAGCGGGCGGGCTTCTGGAGCCTCAGCAGCATGATGTCACTGTCATGGCTGGTGGGGTTGTAGTTGGGGTGGATGAAGGCCTTGGCCGAGGAGATGCATTGCTCCGTCCCTTCCTTGGTCTTCAAGCTGTGGTCGCCCATGCGGATGGGGATGGAGCTGGGGGATGGACAAAGGACCATGGAGGAGCTCCTCATAGGACCCAAAGCTTCTCCTCCTCCCTAGCTTCGAGGGAGGCCAAAGCCACCCAATAGGTCAACTGGAGGCCTCTGTGGTGCTCAAGAACACGAGGACCTGGAGGTCCATGTGGCCACCAAAAGGCTCAACTGGGGGGGTTCTTCCCTGTTTCTCCATGGCGGAGCCTCCTTGTCCATCACAAAGGAAGGTCCATGGTGAGGAGATGGAGTCCTCCCACCAACCCCATTGACCAATGGGGCCCTCCTACCCAACCCGCTTGAACAATAGGGTCCTCCCACCCAACCCCATTGAGCATTAGGGACCTCCCACCAACCCCATTGACCCGTGGGGCCCTCCCACCAACCCCATTGACCTGTGGGGCCCTCCCACCAACCTCATTGACCCATGGAGACCTCCCACCTCTTGGTGTCGCAATGGGCGGCCGTCAGCACCCAGGAGCTCCCTATGAGGACCCCACCACAGTGGATGTTCTTCTCAGGGCCCAAGAGGACAACCTGGTAGGGGTGACGCCTCTTCTGGCACCTCTGGCCACCCACGATCCGGGTCTCGTCCCCCACAGCCACTGCAGGACATGGGGAGACACCAGGGACTCCCAGTGTCTCCCAGTTACCTCCCAGTTGCTTCCCAGTGTCTCCCAGTTGCTTCATGGGAGCTGCCCAGATGCCACCTACAAGGTCGCCTGGGCCACCCCATGTCCTCCCAGCACTTCCTTTCCTTCCCAGTGTCTTCCAGTTGCTTTTCCCAGTGTCTTCCAGTTGCTTCCCCGTATCTCCCAGTGCCTCCCAGTTGCCACCTCCAAGTCCTCCTGGGCCATCCCATGCCACCCAGATGTTCCCTTCCCACCCAGCGCCTCCCAGTGCCCTCCCAGTGCTCCCAGTGACTGATCGCTTCCCACCCAGCATCCTCCCAGTGCCCTCCCAGTGACTTGGCACTTCCCACCCACTGCCTCCCATTGTCTCCCAGTGCCTCCCAGTTCTTTCCCAATCCTGGAGCATTCCCCCTTCGTGGCCCCCAGTAGCCTCCCAATGCCTCCCAGTGCCTCCTCGCATTACTCCATTTCCTCCTTAGAGCCCCCAGTTCCCCTCCCAGTTCCCTCCCAGTTCATCCCAGTGATCCCCAGTCTCTTCCCTTTCCCTCTTACCCACACCAGGGCCCTCCCATTGCTTCCCAGTGTCCCCAGTTCACCTCCAGCTCCTTCCCACTACAGTTCAGTGCCTCCCAGTGGCCTCACAGTACCTTCCAGTCCATGCCAGTGCCTCCCAGTCTACTCCAGTGCCCCCCCAGTCTCTTCCCAGTTCATCCCAGTCCATCCCAGTGCTCCCCAGTGCCCCTCATTGTCTCCCAGTCCCTCTCAGTCCATCCCAGTACCCCCCAGTTCCCCTTCAGTGCCCCCCAGTCTCTTCCCAGTGCATCCCAGTCCCCTCCCAGTTCATCCCAGAGCATCCCAGATCATCCCAGTGCCCCCCCAGTTCCCTCCCAGGTCATTCCAGTGCCCCTCAATCCCCCCCACTGTCCCTCCCGCTGCCTCCCAGTCCATCCCAGTCCATCCCAGTGCCCTCACCGGTGGCCAGGAGCAGCACAGGCAGGAATCTCTGCATGGTGATGGGAGGAAGAGGCGGAAGCAAAGCAGGAAGCAGAGGAGGAAGAGGAGGAGGAAGCGGCACCTGGTGGGGACCCAGCTCTGGCCCCTTTAAATCCAACCGGGCCCCGCCTGGGCTGGTCGGGGCGGTCCAACCAGGGAGGCCTGCTGGGGCAGCCCTAGGCCAATCAGAGCCAGGCAGGGTGGCACTGCACCAATCAGGAATGGCTGGGGTGGGCCAGGCTAATCAGAGCCATCTGAGCCAATCAGAACCCACCCGGGTGGCCCTGGGCCAATCAGAGCTGGGCAGAGTGGGTCACAGGTGCATTGGAGCCCCCTGGGGTGGGAATGGGCCAATCAGAGCCGGGTAGGGTAGGCACTGGCCAGAGCCAGACTGGGCAATTAGAGCCCGCCAGGGTGGGCATGGGCCAATCAGAGCCAGCTGGGGCAGGTGTGGGCCAATCAGAGGCTGTCAGGGTGGCTGCGGGCCAATCAGAGCCAGCTGGGGCAGGTAAGGGCCAATCAGAGGCTTTTGGGGTAGGCATGGACCAGTCAACGACTCCCAGTGCTTATCAGTGCCTCCCAGCTCACCCCAGTGTCTCCCAGTGCCTTTCCCATCCTTCCCAGTGCCTCCCAGTTCATCCCAGTGCCTTTCCCATCCTTCCCAGTGCCTCCCAGGGTCATCTCAGTTCATCCCAGTGCTTCCCAGTGTCCTTCCTGTCATTCCCAGTGCCTCTGAGCTCATCCCAGTGCCTCTGAACTCATCCCAGTGCCTCCCAGTTCACCCCAGTGCCCTCCGCTGTCACCTCCCACCTTGAGCCCCTGCCAGCTCCTGCTGGGAACTGGGGTGACCGGTTCGGGCACCTCGAGGTGGCTCCTGGGCCACCCAATGGAGATGTCTCCATGTCCCCCATTGCTCCCAGTGCTCCCAGTTCCCATTGCCCCCCACTGCTCCCAGTGCTCCCAGTTCCCATTGTCCCCCATTGCTCCCAGTGCTCCCAGTTCCCATTGTCCCCCATTGCTCCCAGTGTTCCCAGTTCCTATTGTCCCCCATTACTCCCAGTGTTCCCAGTTCCCATTGCCCCCCATTACTCCCAGTGCTCCCAGTTCCCATTGCCCCCCACTGCTCCCAGTGTTCCCAGTTCCCATTGTCCCCCATTGCTCCCAGTGCTCCCAGTTCCCATTGCCCCTCACTGCTGCCAGTGCTCCCAGTTCCCATTTCCCCCCATTACTCCCAGTGCTCCCAGTTCCCATTGCCCCCCATTGATCCCAGTTCCCCCATTAACTCCATGACTCCACTTCCACTCTTCTCCTTTATTCCTCCCCCAGTTCCCAGCAAGGACTGATGGGACCCATTGGGGTGCCCCACGGAGCTCTCATGCCTCCAGTGCTCCCAGTTCCCCCAGTAGGAAGGGAGCTGCTGGGAGCCCATTGAGGTGCCCCATGGAGGCTTCAGGACCTCCCAATGACCCTCCTGATCCAGGGCACGGCCCTGCAGACGTTGGCGTAGACCCCGGGTTGTCCTCGGCGCCCACAGACGGCCATGCCCCACGAGACGACCCCTTGGAGGACCCCATCGCACACCAAGGGGCCTCCAGAGTCACCCTGTGGGGAGAGGAACTATGAGCCACTATGTGGGGCTCATAAGGACCTTAGGGAAGGGCTTGGACGGGGCTGGGGTTGATGGGATGGAAATGGCAGTGGAGGAACCCCCATGGACACGTTGGGTGTTGGGGTGAAGGCTCGGTTGTGGGGTCAAGAAGGAGGCTGGTGGTGGGGATCTAAAGCTCAGATGCACCCAGCGTGGGCCAGGACCCATCCCCAGCTCCATAACTCAAGCAGGTCATTGGTGGAACCCATCCCTTGTATGGACCCATCGTGGTCCAGGACCCATCCCCAGCTCCATAACTCAAGCAGGTCATTGGTGGAACCCATCCCTTGTATGGACCCATTGTGGTCCAGGACCCATCCCCAGCTCCATAACTCAAGCAGGTCATTGGTGGAACCCAACCCTTGTATGGACCCATCGTGGTCCAGGACCCATCCCCAGCTCCATAACTCAAGCAGGTCATTGGTGGAACCCAAACCTCACATGAACCCACCACTTGGTCCATGGCTTGAAGGAACCCAACCAGAACCCATCTGCCCTTGGGTTTGGAGCTCAAAAGAAGGTGCTTGATGGAACCTCACCTGGCAGGAGTCAACCCCCCCTTGGGGGACACCAGCACAGAACATGTTGGGGGTGATGGCGTTGCCATAGGCCCTGGTGCACTTGTCCCTCCCAAAGGCTTGGATGGCCGCACACTGCAGGTTCTGAGGGAGCTTCGCTGGAGAACAAAGTGGGAATGGACAAGGAGAAGCTTGAGAAGGTCCAAACCCACCCACAATGAAGCCTGAGAAGACCTTGTCCCATTTTGGATGGGCTCCTTTGGCTGGTGGATGATGGAGATGGGTTGGGATGGTGGAGGTGGGTTGGGATGGTGGAGGTGGGTTGGGATGGTGTTGGTGACCACCAAAGGAACCCACCCCAAAGAAGAACCCAAGTAGATGACGTTCTCCATGAGGACTTGCTCTCCTTGGAGATGCCTCTTCTGCCCCATCCCAAGCGAGGTCCAACCCCATCCCCAGCTCTTCCCTTGAGCTCTCCTGCACCCACCAGTTACCTCCTGGAGACTTGGTGGTCCCCCAGCCGGAGACGCTGCACCTCATCCCGTCCATGGGGCACCTGGTGGCCAGCCTGATCTTCTTGATGCCGCTGCTGAAGTGGACGGGCCGGCTGAGCCTCAGGAGCATGAAGTCATTGTCGTTCCTCCGGGGGTTGTAGGACGGGTGGACCAGAAGCCTTGAGATGGACCTGACTTCTCCTGTGCCCTCCCTCAAGGTGTCCGTCCCTATGAGCACCCTGAGGTCCCTGCATGGGGAAGATCAAGGACTCAGTGGTGGCACCTCAAAGGAGACATCTCAAGGCCTTGGAGGTTTCTCCATGCTCGGGGTGAAGGTGGGACCACCTTATCCCATTTCCCTTGAGGGGAAGAGCAGGAATGACTTGAGGATCCACGATGGCTCCTTGAGGACCTCTTCAAGTCCTTGGCTTCATCTTCCTCCATCGACAGCATCTCAACTCCGTCGTCCCTCAACCCAACATCTTCTTAGGAGAAACCCTCCCAGAGGTCCCATTTCCTCTCATGGGCCCTTATGGAGAAGCTGGAGATCCTTGGCTATGGGGGGGGGGGCACCTACGCTTAAGCAAATGGTCATTGGTGGAACCCGACCCTTGTATGGACCCATCATGGTCCATCTCCAGCTCCATAACACAAGTAGAAGCTCATTGGTGGAGCCCAAACCTCAAGGGGCCCCATAACTCAAAGTGGGGTCATGGACACAGAAGCTTCACCCTGTCTTCCAGGAGGACCAACATCTGGGCACCAAGCAACCCCACCTCTCCCCATTGGCTGGTTGGGAAGCAAGGGGCACATGGGTCTTACCTGAGCGGCTGCTTGCAGTGGGCAGCTGTGAGGACCCATTGGGCACCTACCAAGCTTCCTCCACATAGGATCTGCCCTCTCTTGATGAGGGCCACTTGGAAGGGTCGCTGGTTGATGGAGCAAGGCTTCCCCCCGATGATACGGGACCCGTCCTCCTCCGGCACTGGAAGACACCAAAGGGGCACCATGAGATGTCACCATCAGTGGGGTCCTCCACAGCAACCTGGTGGGGTGAGGTTGACAAGGAGAAGGCTTCAGGAAGAGAAGAGGGGAAGGTCTCCATGGCTAGAGGCTGCAAGAGCCAGAAGAAGATGCCAAAAGCATCTTCAAGCCAGCAAAGATTGGTGGGTCTAGGGTTTCATGGGGCAAGATGGCGGGTGAAGATGATGGGTCAAGATGATGGTCAAGGTGATGAGTGAAGATAATGGTCAGGATGACGGGTCAAGGTGAAGAGTCCCTCACCACCCTCCTCAGGTCCCACAAAGGTGGGTTCCTGGATGGAAACCAGATGGTTTTGGGGGTAAAAAGAGAGGATTTGGGAGGAAAAAGATATTGGGGGGGGGGGGGGGGAAGGGATTATTTGGAGAAAGAGGATTTTGGGGAGAAAGGATTTGGGGGCAAAAACAACGGTTTTGGGGAAAAAAGGGTATTATTTGGGGGAAAAGGTGATTTTGAGGCAAAAAGGATGATTTGGGGGGAAAAAGAGATGATTGGGGGGGAAAAGGGACTATTTGGGTTATAAAGATTATTTTAGAGAAAAAATTGATTATTTGGGGTAAAGCCAGATGATTTCAGGTAAAAAGGTGATTTTAGGAAAAAAATAGTATTTGGGGTAAAAAGAGGTGATTTGGGGTAAAAATGATCTGATTTGGGGGTAAAAGGAGCAGATTTGGGCCCTGCACGTGATTCCAGCTGCTCGAAGCACCCTCTGAAGTTCCATGGCCTCCATAAGCAGGCATAGGATGGAGGTGGGACCTCCCTTTAGGAGACCCCTGGGACTGGTTCCTCGCATCCATGCGGTGTCCTGGGGGTCACCAAGCACCAGGAAGTCCCCAGGAGCCCCTGATCTCCTCTGGGTTCACCCTGGGCTCCAGGGAGGGGCCTCAGGTTCCACCTCTGACGTTCCTCCCAGGTCAAGGTTGGAGGTGACACACGTCCAAGGAGCTGGTGGAAAGCCTGCAGGACCAGCTCCCAGCGCTCCCGACCTCCGGGATGGCTCATCCCATGCCCATCTTGGACCGAGGCAGGAGCTGGTTGCATCAACCCAAGCAGGAGAAGCCCTGACACAGCGGGAAGCGATAAGAGGAATGTGAGGAATGTGGCTCAGGTCCTTCAGGTTGGTTGACAAGAAGCAGTCGAGGGCCGTCAGTGTTGTTTGGGAGGTCTTTGGGTCTTCCATCAGGTGAAGGTCTAGCATGGATCTCCCCATCTCGCCTTGGTTTGAAGAGCTGCCCAACGGTGGTGGTCCTTGGAGAACACGGTGCTGAGAAGCTAATCCCACACCAACCAACATCTACAAGACGAGGTCCTCTTCCGCCTTGTCAGGGTATTGATGATGAATGAGGGTTATGGGATGACCATCCTGAAGCTAGGACCACCTTGAGACCATGGCCACCTTGAGCTATGGCCACACTGGGACCACGACCACACTGGGACCATGACCACCTTGAGACCATGACCACCTTGAGCCATGACCACATTGGGACCATGACCACATTGAGACCATGACCACCTTGAGGCCATCACCACCTTAAGATCAACACCACCTTGAGCCCATCACCACCTTGAGGCCATCACCACCTTGAGGCCATCACCACCTTAAGGTCATGACCATCAACACCCAAAAATGGGGCTTTTCCAATAGAAAAACCCCCTTCCCACCCCAAACCATGCAGTAGGACCTCCAGATGGGTTCTCCAACACCCGTTCCACAATGTGGGACATTCCAGCTGGTTCTGGCCTCTTTTGAGGACTTCCAAGCATTGCCCTTCATTGGAGAAGGTGGCATTTGGAATGGTCCAGCCTTCACAGAGCAGGTTGGGACATTGGAATCTACCAGCGGGACTGGTTTGTACTGGGTGGCAGTGGGAGACGCCCCAGCTTCCAGCCGCTTGGAATTCGCCACTATCCGGTCCCGGCAGCGCTGCCAAAGTCCATCCCTGCTCATCCCAAGGACCATCCTGGCAAGTTTAGATCCCACCGAGCTCCTTGAAGGCATCTCAGCAGCTTCCCTGGGCTTCACAGGAGAGAGGAACCAGCTCAAGGGTCCATCAATGGAGGTGGAAGTAAAGGAGATGGATGGTGGGATCCATCCCCTTGGATTCCCAGAGGCAACCAGAGCTCCAAGCAACACGATGGTGTCTCCATCCCAAGTGGTCCACCAAGGCTCATCCAGCCAATGGCTGGTCAGCACCTCCAGAAGACCCACAAGCAGCTTTGAGGACACTGTTATGGGTGAAGAAACACCAAGACTGGGGCAGATCCAAGCTCTTTACATCCCAGATTCCACCCTGTTGAGACCCATCCGCTGGGCTTCTCCTTTGGTAGGACACCGTTGTGGAGGCCAGAAGAAAGGAAGATATTCCCATTGGGATGAAGCCTCATCCAGGTGACTCCCTGTGGACCATGGAGCTGGAACAGAATTCCCTATAGGGAGTTATCCCAACAGGATGCAGGACTTCTCCTCCACACGGAATGAGGTGGCTTTTGCTCCAAAGCAGCTTCCCAACCCCATCAGGCCTTGCCCAAATCTTCCCACCATCAAGATTCCCATGGGATTATCCCAGTCCCATCCCACCCACGCTTGTCCCCATCCTCCCTCCTTGGCCCCCCATTGGACTTACGCTCATCGCCTTGGTTGTCATCCACTTGAGCTTGCGCCGGCTGGGGGGTCCTCAGCAGAAGAGCAGTGGTGAGGATGAAGATGGGGAGGAAGCTGAAGGCCCCATGTCCACCACGAGCCATTCCTGGGGCAGAGAAACCCCACTGGATCAACCCATAGGAGCTCTTGGTCCCAAGGTCCTCAGTGATGTTCTACCTCCAGCATGGGATGAAGGCACCGTGACCAAGGGGTTCGGAGCATCATCACCCTTATGGACCTTGGGGTGGGCTTGGACCTGCACCTCCGCCTTGGTTTGCTTGAGTTCAGCACCAAAGCCACCACCCCGAGCTCAAGAAGCATCATCTCCCAATCCAAATGGGACATCCAACATCAACTGGGACACCCAACATCAACTGGGGCACCCAACATCAACTGGGACATCCAACATCAACTGGGGCACCCAACATCAACTGGGACATCCAACATCAACTGGGGCACCCAACATCAACTGGGACACCCAACATCAACTGGGACATCCAACATCAACTGGGACACCCAACATCAACTGGGACACCCAACATCAACTGCTCAACCCCAAAATGTTCCTACCAAACCCATCCAACCCCAGCCCACGACATGGAGCCATCAAGAGCTGGAGAAACCCCCTTGGAGCATCCAGGACCATCCATGGAGATGGGACTCACCTGACGGAGAAGGTCAGAGCCAGTTCTGTCTGTGTTGGGAAGTTGGGAGCTGGTGCCTTGAGCACCTTTATAGTGGAGGTGGAAAGTGGGATGTGGCCTTGGTGGGGTGAGTCAAAGGGTGGTTGGACAACGTGGGTGTCACCTCCCTGGTCCTGGAGGCTGATTGTGGCTTTGATGTTCCCAAAGGGAACAGCGGAAGAAGAGGGAATCACCCTGCTCCAGACGGGTGGTTCCATCTGGGAGCCATGGAGATCCATCATCTTATCCATCCATCATCCATCACCCATCCATCCTTCCATCCTTCCTTCTCCTCCATCCCTATGTCCATCCCTATGTCCCAACCCTTCTCATCCTCAGTGGTGGTGAGACCACCGCATCAACGTGGTGCTTTGAAGGCTTCTTCAATGGTCCCTTTGGTGGGGTTGGGAGCAGCTCGAGGCTCAATGAAAAGCTTGAGGAGCAACCAAGGGTGGAGAAGACCATGGATGGGATGAATCATGCCTGGAAGATGCTGATCCCGCTCTCTGCTGCTGCCAGGAGCAACCCGGAGCTTGGCTTTGGTCCCACCACATCCACGGAGCTCCTCAGCAAAGAGCTTGTGGCCTCCAGGCCAATGGAGATCCCATCCCATGGAGGTTCTGGGCTCGTAGTGAGCCTCTCCCATGGAGATCTGCTCTGCAAAGAGCTCATCCATGGGGATGGTGTCCACCGGGTCCTCAGGCCGTGGTGTCTGCTCCAGGAAGAAGCCACTCCTGGAGGTCTCATCCATGGAGGGCTGGGCTGTGGAGATCCCACCCATGGAGGTCCCATGAAGGGCCATGGAAGGGCCATAAGGGGCCATAGGAAGCCATGAGGGGACCCTGTGGGCCATGAGGGGGGCTTGGGGGGACACTGGGGTGATATGGAGGACAAAGGGGGACATGGGGCACATGGGGATATGAGGGGAGATAGGGGGCCATGAGGGGCCATGGTGGGACATGGTAGAACACTGGGGGGCCGTAAGAAGACATTGGGGGCCATGAGGGCCATGGTAGGACTTGGGGGGACATAGGGCACATGGGGGTCCACGGGGGGCCATGGGGGGGACACGGCCCCACATCGGGGGGGTGCAGAACACACTGCGGGAGCCCTGAAGCAGGAACCTGGTGGGGCCCCACGGAGCCATGGCCCCACCTCTGCCAAGCTCCCAGCGCCCGAGGCAGGGGCAGGCCCCAAACCAGTTCTCCCAGTTCCCTCCGACGTGGTGGCACTGGGGCCGATGACTTCACCCCCCCTGCGGGGCCAAGGCAGAGCTAAGCCTGGACCTGCCACCCATTGCCAAGGCCACCCAGGACCTCCTGGTCCACCCTCATCCCACCACCTCCAGCTCATAGGGGCAGGGCTCTTCCTCCTCCTTGTCCTCCAACCGCTCCCTGATGGCCTCATGGGTGACACACAAGGGGTGGCCCCAAGGCTGGCTCCATGGGTGGCAATGGCCTGGGTGACACAAAGGGGTGGCCCTGGGTGACACATTGGGGTTGGTGGCGCCGTGGGTGGCAGTGGCCTGGGTGACACCGGGGACATGGGAGTCGGGGTGGCTCAGCCCGGTAGGGGTTCGGCTTTGGGGACCATCCCATCGCCATTGGGTGGGTCCAGCACCCACCGTGGTGTCCGTATGGACATGGAGACCTCCTTGGGTGCTGGTTGGTGGCTTCATGGGCAGCAGGACCTGGATCTGTAGTGGTCACTTTGATGTGGATGGGTCAAGCTCGCTCCGTGGATGTGGTGACCAAGTGGAACTCAAGGACGTGGTTGTGGCTTCTACACCTCCATGGACATCTTAACTCTTCATGGACACAGTGACCAGCTCTTCATGGACACCAGAGCTCCATGGACGTGGTGACCAGACATCTATGGACACGTTGACTCCATGGGCACATTGACCAGACCTCTATGGACACATTGACTCCATGGGCACATTGACCAGACCTCTATGGACACATTGGACACATGGACACAACCTCAGCTCCATGGACATGGTGTCCAAGTGGACCTCAAGGACCTGGCTGTGGCTTCTACAGCTCCATGGACACAGTGATGAGACCCCCATTGACCAGAGCTCCATGGACACACTGACTTCATGGACACATGGACCATCAGCGTCCTAGAGACACCTTCTCCAGCCCATCCCAACACCAAGATGGGACCATGAGGACCCCATGGATGAGCAATCCCCCCCCCCCCAACAATGCCCTGGGGCTTGTTGCTGTTGTTGGAGGACACCAAGGTGGGTTTGGTCCCCTCCATGGTGATGCAAAGAGCTCTGTGTGACCCCAAACTGGACACCAGATGTGCCACGGTGGGGTCAGCACGTCCAATGTAGTGGGGTCAACAGGTCTACCCCATGGTGGAGTCAATGGGTCAACCCCATGGTAGGGCCAACAGGTCTACGAGGGGTCTTTGTGTCTACCCCACAGTGGAGGCAATGGGTCAGCCCCATCAGGGCCAACAGGTCTACCCCGAAGCCTGCGCTCAATCTTCTGCCCCTATGAACCTTGGGACGCCTGGGACCACCTCTTGCCCTTCTCCAGCAGTAGAAGACGTGGTGAAAAGCCACGTCCAACAGCTCTTTATTCATCCAGCAACAACTCCACAGGGTCCTTGTGGTCGAGCCCTGCCTGCTCCTCACCCAGCGCTCGGACCGGCCGGCTCTGGGGACCTTCCTCATGGAAGAGGACCAGGAAGAGAAGCTCTGGGGCGGCTCCATCCCATGGCCAGGGTGGGGCTGGGCTGGGAGCTCTCACTTCCTCCTCATGGTCTCCTGAAGCCACCGCGTGTACTTGCAGAGGTTGACGTAGACTCCGGGTTTCTTGGGGTCTCCGCACACACCAGGACCCCAAGAGACGATCCCTTGGAGGCGCCCATCACACATGAGAGGTCCCCCGGAGTCACCCTGAGGGGGTAGGAGATGGGTGCCATGGAGGACAATGGGGCTCATGGCAAAGCTCCCCCCCCCACCGAGATCATGGACCATTTGGGTGTTCATCTTCCATCACCCCAATGGACCCACCAAATGCCACCCAATGGCAGCTGCTCTCTTCCTAGGACCTCCTCCAAAGGTCCATCGATGCCCACGGACCCACCTGGCAGGAGTCGGCCCTGCTCCGGGATTCACCGGCGCAAACCATGTTGGTGGTGATGGAGTCCGGGTAGATGCGCCGGCATTGGTCCTGTGGGATGATGGTCACCTTGGTGCAATGGAGGTCCTCAGGGAAGGTGACTGTGGGTGATGATGGAGAGCGTGAGGTCGCCCATGTTGGAGAGATGGACCAGAGCGTCCAACCCAGACCCAACTTGGACCTCATTGGAGCACCCATTGCTGGTACCCAACAGGAGCTCCAAAGCTTCTTGAGGTCCTCACTGGCCACCCAAGTTGGGTGATGGAGGAGATGGGGTCACCCATGATGGGGATATGGACCAGAGCATCCGACCCAGACCCAACTTGGACCTCATTGGAGTTCATCAACCCTCTTGGTGGCACCCAACTGCTTCTTGGTGTCCTCACCGTGGTCAAAGATGGGCAAACTTCACCCAACCTTTCCCCATGTCCCCATGGGGATGTGACCCACATCAAGAGGTCCCCATTCCACCCCATATATATGGGTCACCAGGCTTCCTACCTTCTGGGCTGGTGGTGGACCCCCATCCTGAGATCTGACAGGTCTTGCCGGGCACTGGACAATGGGTGGCCAATGGCAAGGGCTTCACCTGCTTGTTGATGTGGATGGGGAGGTGGAACTTGATGAGCATCAGGTCCCCGTCCTTGTTGGTCTCGTTGTACCATGGGTACTTGAAGACCATGGCCGAGTGTCTCCTCTGCTCGGGGCCACTGGAGTCCTTGTGCCTCCGGCCACCCAACCGCACGTTGATGAAGCTGATGGAGCCCAAAGCATCGGGTTAGGGTTATGGTGAGGGTTATGGTTATGGTTATGGTTAGGGTTATGGTTAGGGTTATGGTTATGGTTAAGGTTAGGGTTACGGTTATGGTTAGGGTTATGGTTAGGGATAGGGTTATGGTTAGGGTTATGGTTATGGTTAGGGTTATGGTTATGGTTAGGGTTATGGTTAGGGTTATGGTTAGGGTTATGGTTAAGGTTAGGGTTATGGTTATGGTTAGGGTTATGGTTAAGGTTAGGGTTATGGTTATGGTTAGGGTTGGGGTTATGGTTATGGTTAAGGTTAGGGTTAGGGTTAGCAGGTGACCACAGAGACCCACCTCGAGCAGAGCCATGGACCCACAGAAGAGGCCAAAGCAGAGCTAAGCTTCACCACAACCCATAGAGCCCAAAGGCAGGGGGTTCCTACCCCGGGACGTGGCAATGGGCGGCCGTCAGCACCCAGCTCCTGTCCACCAGCGTCCCACCGCAGATGAAGCGGTCTCCTTTGAAGAGGGCAGCTTGCCAGGGCAGGTCACAGGAGGTGCCCTCGATCACCCAGAGGACGTTCCTTGAGGCTATGGGGACAATGGGAAGGGATGGGGGGGACAGGGCCCTCCTGTGACCACTGGGACCGCTTGTGGTGGCCCCAGCCCCGTGTCTCCAAGCCCCTGGGTAAGGAGGTGAATGAGGGTTGGAAGAGGCCACATCGATGTGGGACACACTGGGAGGGCCGTGGGGTCAACAGGGGTCCATGGGGTCAATGGGGGTCAATGGGGGGGGAGGTTCATGGGGTCAGGGGGGTCAATGGGGTCAATGGGGGTCAATGGCAGGGGAGGTTCATGGGGTCAGTGGGGTCAATGGGGGGAGGTCCATAGGGTGGATGGGGGTCCATAGGCACAATGAGGGGAGGTCCATAGGGTCAACAGGGAGAGATCCATAGAATGGATGGGGGTCCATAGGGACAGTGGGGGTCAATGAGGTCACTGGGGGTCCATGGGGACAATGGAGGGAGGTCTAAAGGGTCAATGGGGGGCGGTCCATAGGGTCAGTGGGGATCAATGAGGTCAGTGGGGGTCCACGGGGTCAATGGGGGTCCATAAGGACCCATGGGCCCCAGGTCATCTCCTACCTGTGGCTTCCAGTGCCAGGAGCATCAGGAGCAGGATCTTCATGCCGGAGCACCGGGAGCTGAGGGGGAGATGGTGGGATTGGGATGGGGACATGGACCTCTGGGGACAGGGAGGGAGGGCTGAGGAGGGGGAAGAGGGAAGGGAAAAGTGGGGTGGGAAAAGGAGGGAAAAAGAGAGAAAAGAACGGGAAAAGAAGGGAAAAAGAAGGGAAAAAGGGAAAAAGAGAAGGGAAAAGGGGAAAAAGAAAGGAAAAAGAAGGAAAGAAAGAAAAAGAAGGAAAAAGAGAAGGGAAAAAAGAAGGGAAAAAAGGAAAAAGAGAAGGGAAAAAAGAAGGGAAAAAAGGAAAAAGAAAGGAAAAGAGAAGGAAAGAAAGAAAAAGAAGGAAAAAGAGAAGGGAAAAAAGAAGGGAAAAAAGAAAAAAGAAAGGAAAAAAGAAGGAAATAAAGAAGAAAAAAAAGAAGTTAAAAAGAAGGGAAAAAAGAAGGAAAAAAGGGAAGGGAGGATAGGAAAAGGGGGAAGGACTGGAAAGGGGGATGGGAAAAGGAAGGTTGGGAACAAAGGGGTGTTGGGAAAAGGAGGAAGGAAAAAGGGATGGGAATAGGGCAAAGAGGGATGGGAAAAGGAGGGGTGGGAAAAGGGGGAAGGGAATTGAGACGGGAACAGGGAAAAGGGGGAAGGGAAAAGGGATTGGGAAAGGGGGATGGGAAGAGGGAAAAGGGGGATGGGAAAAGGAGGGGTGGGAATGGATGGGAAGAGGAAAAAGGGGGAAGGGAAAAGGGCACAGGAGGGGTGGGAAAAGGGCTGGGAATGGGGCTGGAATGGGGCAGAGGGGGCTGGGAAAGGGGCTGGGAATGGGCCCCGTGTCCCTACCGGGGCGGGAGCGGCTCCTCCCGGGCGGATGCGGCCGCGTCTGCTCCTGGCACCGCTCGTCCGGGGCCTTTTATGTGGGGCTGGAGCAGGAAGCGGCTCCTCCGCCCGCGCCCCATCCCGGAACCTTCCTCCGGCAGCCAGGAAGTGCCCGGGAGGGGTTCCAGGCCATGGGAATGGGCATCTCCAATGGGATCGGGTCCCCAGTGTGGGTCCATGATGGATTCCAGGCCATGAGAATGGGCATCTCCAATGGGATCTGGTCCCCAGTGTGGGTCCATGATGGATTCCAGGCCATGGGAATTGGGATCTCCAATGGGATCGGGTCCCCAGTGTGGGTCCATGATGGATTCCAGGCCATGGGAATGAGGCTCTCCAATGGGATAGGGTCCTCAATGTGGGTCCATGACAGATTCCAGGCCATGGGAATGGGGATCTCCAGTGGGATCGGGTCCTCAATGTGGGTCCATGCTGGATTCCAGGCCATGGGAATGGGGATCTCCAGTGGGATTGGGTCCTCAACGTGGGTCCATGACGGATTCCAGGCCATGGAAATGGGAGAAGATAGCACCAAAGACATATTTCCAATGGGATCTGATGCCAAATGTGGCTCCATGCTGGATTCCAGGCCATGGGAATGGGTGAAGATGGTCAATGGGTGCATCTTCAATGGGATCTCATCCCAAACGTGGGATCATTGGACACCAGCCCATGGTTGAGAAGCTCAAAGTCACATCTCAGATGGTCCTTGTAGAAGAGGATGGCGACGGCCACCATGGTCCTTATGGATGAGGATGGCGATAGCCACCATGGTCCTTATGGATGAGGATGGCGATGGCCACCGTGGTCCTTACGGATGAGGATGGAGATGCCTACCATGGTCCTTATGGATGAGGATGGAGATGCCTACCATGGTCCTTATGGATGAGGATGGAGATGCCCACCATGGTCCTTATGGATGAGGATGGAGATGCCCACCATGGTCCTCATGGATGAGGATGGAGATGCCCACCATGGTCCTTATGGATGAGGATGGCGATGGCCACCATGGTCCTCATGGATGAGGATGGAGATGGCCCCCATGGTCCTCATGGATGAGGATGGCGATAGCCACCATGGTCCTCATGGATGGGGATGGCGATGGCCACCATTGGGTCCCCTTTGGTCTTTGTAGAAGAGGAGGAGAAGGAGCTACACCCACAACGCATCCTCGTGCCCATCACCGCGACCTCCCAGTCCCTCCCAGTCCCTCCCAGTCCAACCCTAGAAGCCCCTTGAAGGCCCCTCCCAGGACCTCCAGGGCAAGGAGCGGGTCCATCCGGTTCCCAGCCAATCCCAGTTGAGCCCCAACCGCCGCCACCGGCTCGAACTGGCCTGAACTGGCCTGAACTGGCTTGAACTGGGCTGAACTGGGCTGGGCTGGGGCTGACTCAGCTCCTTTTGCCTCACCCAGGACTCGCGGCAGCCAATCAGGTGGAGGCTCCTCTCACATTGACCAATCAGGTGGTGGCTCCTCTTGCATCGACCAATCGGGTGGCGGCTCCTTAAGAGCTCCCCCAGGGGGGTTAATTGGGGGAGCTCATTAAGCTCATTAAGCAACTGGGAGGGACACACGGGTCTAAACTGGGCCCAGTTCAGTTCTTCCCCCCCTCTATGGTTTCAACGGTTGGAATAGGGGGGGGAGAATCAATGGGGAGGGTCCCAATTGCTCCCAGTTATCCCCAGTTCCTTCACAGTTACCCCCAGGGTCCGCCAGTTACTCCCAGTGGCTGAGAGAGGGTTTTAGTGGGGTCCCAGTAAGCTCTAGGCAGGAGTGACTGGGATGAACTGGGGGCTCCCAGGGTCCTAGTGCCCCCCATAATGGTCCCAAAGGAGACTGCAGGGTCCTAGTGCCCCCCATAAGGTCCCAATGCTGCCTACAGGGTCCTAGTGCCCCCCATAAGGTCCCAATGCTGCCTACAGGGTCCTAGTGCCCCCCAGAAGGACCCAATGCTGCCTGCAGGGTCCTAGGGCCCATGTAGACCGTCTCCGCAGGGTCCTAGTGCCCTCCCCCAGGGCTAATACCCCCCCCCCTCCTTCCCCCCCATTCAGTGCCCCCAGCTGCAAAAGTTGGGTTTTTCCAGTTTATTTTTATAACAAACCCCTATTTTCAAGCCCTCCCCCCCAAAACCCTAAACTCGTGAGAATTCGCCCCAAAATGGTGGACGGGGCGGGGCCAGCGCTGGTCCCGCCCCCCCCGAAGTGGGGGTGGAAGGAGGCGGCATCACTTCTCCTTTGGGGGAGGCCTGGACAGAGGGGGGGCGGGGGGGAACACAAGTCAGTCATGTGACCCCAGTCCCCCCTCCCAGTGCCCTCTCATTCCCCTCCAGTCCCTTCCAGTCTATCCCAGTCCCTCCCAATGCCCTCCAATCCCCTCCCAGTCTATCCTAGTGCCCTCCAGTCCCTCCCAGTTCCCTTCCAGACCTTCCCAGTCCCTCCCAATGCCCTCTAATTCCCCTCTAGTCCCTCCCAGTCTATCCCAATGCCTTCTAACACCCTCCCAGTGTATCCCAGTGCCCTCTAATACCCCCCACTCCATCCTAATGCCCTCCAATCCCCTCCCAGTCCCTTCCAGTCTATCCCAGTCCCCTTCCAGACCATCCCAGTCTATCCCAATGCCCTCCCAATCCACCCCAGTGCCTTCTAACCCCCTCCCAGTCTATCCCAGTGCCCCCCAATCCCCTCCCAGTCCCTTCCAGACCCTCCCAGTCTATCCCAATGCCCTCCCAATCCATCCCAGTGCCTTCTGATCCCCTCCCAGTCTATCCCAGTGCCCTCCAATCCCTCCCAGTCCCTTCCAAACCATCCCAGTCTATCCCAATGCCCTCCCAATCCATCCCAATGCCCTCCCAATGCCATCCCAGTGCTCTCCAATCCCCTCCCAGTCCCTCCCAGTCTATCCCAATGCCCTCCCAATCCCACCCCAGTGCCCTCCAATGCCCTCCCAGTCCTCCCGTCCAGCAGGGGGCACCTGTAGACCCCCACGACCACGGCGTGGTCCCTCTCGTAGGGCTCGAGCGTCAGCTGCTCCTGCGGCTTCATCCTCTCGGCCGCCATGCGCCGGACCTCGCCCGCGAACACGGCCTCGGGCGCCGCCGTCGAGTCGATGCAGTTCGCCTGCAGGGGGCGCCAGGGCAGGGCTGAGGAAAGGGCGCCCCCTGCTGCGGGGGAGGTGTGAGGCACCGGGGAGGGCGCCCCCTGCTGCCGGGGCGGTGACTGCACTGGGGGAGAGCGCCCCCTGCTGGAGGGCTAAGACACGTAGTGGGGAGGGCGCCCCCTGGTGGGGGGACTGAACTCATACTGGGGACCAGTGACTCCATACTGGGACTAACTGGGACCAGTGACCCCATACTGGGGACCAATGACTCCATACTGGGACTAACTGGGACCAGTGACTCCATACTGGGGACCAGTGATCCCATACTGGGACTAACTGGGCCCAGTGACTTCATACTGGGACTAACTGGGACCAGTGACCCCATACTGGGGACCAATGACCCCATACTGTATCTAACGGGGGACCAGTAACCCTGTACTGGGGAGTAACTGGTTCCCAGCACCCTGTTACTGGTTCCCAGTGTCCCATTACTGTTCCTTACTGGTTCCCAGTAGCCTGTTACTGGTTCCTATGAACTATCACTGGTTCCCAGTATCCCATTACTGGTCCTTATGGCTTCCCAGTGCCCTGCCACTGGTTCCCAGTGTCCCATTACTAGGTCTTACTGGTTCTCAGCAGCCAGTGACTGGTTCCCAGTGCCCTGTTACTGGTTCCTATGCCCCATTACTGGTTCCCAGTATCCCATTACTGGCCCTTACAGCTTCTCAGTGCCCCATTCCTGCTCGGTGCTGGTTCTCGGTGCTTGGTACTGGTCTATACTGGTCTATACTGGTGTTACCTTGATGGAGATGAGGAAGTGCCCGCCGCGGCGCAGGAAGTGCTGTGCGTTCAGCGCCACGATGCGCGTCTGGTCCGGCTGCGCCACGTCCGCGAAGATGACGTCCACCATCCCTATGGATACGGACCCGGACAATGGGACCCGGACCCCAAGGAACACTCCCCCCCCGCCCCGGAGCATCCCAGGATGTCACCATGGAAACCAACGCACCAATCAGCATGCGGTACTTATGGGGATGCCGAGCATCCTCGATGACCGGGATAACGTTGGTCCTTTTCTTGGCCACGTTGATGAGATCCCGACCGGAGCGATGGGAGAATTCCACAGCGTAAACCAGGCCCTCCTGGGGACAAGGAGGACACCCATGGGTGGTGGCATCGCCCATAGGGCCTCAATGGGGTCCTCTGCATCCCTATGGATACGGTACCACCACCCATAGGGCATCACTGGGGTCCTCTGCATCCCTATGGATACGGTACCACCACCCATAGGGCATCACTGGGGTCCTCTGCATCCCTATGGATACGGTACCACCACCCATAGGGCATCACTGGGGTCCTCTGCATCCCTATGGATACGGTACCACCACCCATAGGGCATTAGTGGGGTCCTCTGCATCCCTATGGACACGGTACCCTCAGCATCCCTATGGACACTGCACCCTCAGCATCCCTATGGACACTCTGCCCTCAGCATCCCTATGGACACTCTGCCCTCAGCATCCCTATGGACACTGCACCCTCAGCATCCCTATGGACACGGTACCCTCAGCATCCCTATGGACATGGTACCCTCAGCATCCCTATGGACACTGCACCCTCAGCATCCCTATGGACATGGTACCCTCAGCATCCCTATGGACACTGTGCCCTCAGCATCCCTATGGACACTCTGCCCTCAGCATCCCTATGGACACTCTGCCCCCAGCATCCCTCCGGACGCTCTGCCCCCAGCACCCCTGTGCTCCGGGCATCCCGCCCGCCACGCTGCTCACCGGCCCCACGATGTCGGAGACGTGGGACACGGTCGTCCCGGAGGCCGCTCCCAGGTAGAGCACCTTGGCTCCGGGCTGGATGTGGATGCGGTCGATGCCGCCCAGGATGGCGGCGGCCAGCTTGGAGCGGAAGGGGTTCCAGGCGCGGTATTCCACCTTGGTGTCCCCGTCCTGGGGCGCAGAGCAGCCCTGGAGCCTCCCAGTGCGGCCAGGGCGGAGTGCGAGACGGCCCAAGGGCGCCCTCCGCCTCTCCCAGTTCCTCCCAGTCCATCCCAGTTCCTCCCAGTCCATCCCAGTTCCTCCCAGTCCATCCCAGTGCCCTCCCAGTTCCTCCCAGTGCCCCCCCAGTCTATCCCAGTGCCCTCCCAGTCCATCCCAGGGCCCTCCCAGTCCATCCCAGGGCCCTCCCACTCCATCCCAGTGCTCTCCCACTCCATCCCAGCCTATCCCAGTGCCCTCCCAGTCCATCCCAGTGCCCTCCCAGTCTATCCCAGTGCCCTCCCAGTCCATCCCAGTGCCCTCCCAGCCCATCCCAGTGCCCTCCCAGTCCATCCCAGTGCCCTCCCAGCCCATCCCAGCGCCCTCCCAGTCCACCCCAGTGCCCTCCCACTCTATCCCAGTGCCCTCCCAGTCCATCCCAGTACCTCCACTGAGATCCTCTTCTCCCCATAGACCGACTCTCCCGGCACCAGGTTGCGGGTGACCAGAGCGTCCTCCCGGCCCCGGCAGATGAACACCCCTGGAGAGGGGACACAGGGACCCACAGGTGACCCCCAGTGCCTCCCAGTCCATCCCAGTCTATCCCAGTCCATCCCAATCCCCTCCAAGTCCATCCCAACCCCATCCCAGTCCATCCCAATCTCATCCAGTCTATCCCAGTGCATCGCAGTCTATCCCAGTCCATACCAATCCCCTCCAAGCCCATCCCAATCCCATCCCAGTCCATGCCAATCCCCTCTCAGTCTATCCCAGTCCATCCCAAACCCATTCCAGTCTATCCCAGTCCATCCCAAACCCATTCCCGTCTATCCCAGTCCCTCCCAATCCCCTCCCACTCTATCCCAGTCCCCTCCCAGTCTATTCCAGTCCATCCAAATCCCCTCCCAGTCTATCCCAGTCCCTCCCAATCCCCTCCCAGTCTATCCCAGTCCCTCCCAATCCCCTCCCAGTCTATCCCAGTCCCTCCCAATCCCCTCCCAGTCTATCTGAATCCATCCCAACCCCCTCCCAGTCCATCCCAACCCCATCCCAGTCTACCCCATTCCCATCCCATTCCCATCCCATCCCATTACCTGGGTGCCGATGAGGCTCCACCGTCACTTTCTTGCCCCCCCGGAAGCCGCCGCGGGAGGCTCCACCCCTCCCGCCTCTGGCCCCGCCCCTTGCGCCACCTCGGCCACGCCCCCTGGGGCCGGCCCCGCCCCCTCGGGCCCCACCGCGGGGCTGGAACCCGCCTCCTGCAGACAGCAATGGGATCCAATGGGATGGACTGGGAGAGGGTGGGGAGGGACTGGGATAGACTGGAAGGGACTGGGATAGACTGGGATGGGATTGGGATGGACTGGGATGGGATTGGGATGGACTGGGATAGACTGAGAGGGGATTGGGATGGACTGAGAGGGGACTGGCATGGACTGGGATAGATTGAGAGGGGATTGGGATGGACTGGGATAGAGTGGGAGGGGATTGGGATGGACTGGGATAGACTGGGAGGGGATTGGGATGGACTGGGATAGACTGAGAGGGGATTGGCATGGACTGGGATAGATTGAGAGGGGATTGGGATGGACTGGGATAGAGTAGGAGGGGATTGGGATGGACTGGGATAGACTGGGAGGGGATTGGGATGGACTGGGATAGACTGAGAGGGGATTGGCATGGACTGGGATAGATTGAGAGGGGATTGGGATGGACTGGGATAGAGTGGGAGGGGATTGGGATGGACTGGGATAGACTGGGATGGGATTGGGATGGACTGGGATAGAGTGGGAGGGGATTGGGATGGACTGGGATAGACTGGGAGGGGATTGGGATGGACTGGGATAGACTGAGAGGGGATTGGCATGGACTGGGATAGATTGAGAGGGGATTGGGATGGACTAGGATAGACTGGGAAGGGACTGGGATGGACTGGGATAGGCTGGGATGGAATTGGGATGGACTGGGATAGACTGGGATGGACTGGGATGGAATTGGGAGGGACTGGGATAGACTGGGAGGGCATTAAAAGCGACTGGGATAGACAGGGATAGACTGGGAGGGGACTGGGGGGGACTGGGAGGGTCAGGGGCTCTCCCAGCTCCATACTGGGAGCACTGGGAAGGTCCCCACTTACCTCGGCCCCCCCGGAAGCCGCCGCGTCCCCCCCCGCGGGGGCTGAACCCTGTGGAACCGGTGTTAAACTGGCAGCACTGGGAGCACGGGGCTGCAGGCTCCCAGTATTCCCAGTTTGGCTCAAGCACCACCCCTCACCCCCCCCGCTCCTCCCAGTCTGTCCCATCACATCCCAGCCCCATCCCATTCCCTCCCATTAGACCCCATTAGATCCCAGTTTATCCCAGTTTATCCCAGTCCGTACCTGGCCTCATCCCACGTGCCCCTCCGACAACACCGGAACCGGAACCGCCTCCCCTAAACTCCGCCCCCTTTCTGACGTAAAAGCCCCCTTCCAGCGCTGCTGGGTCCTAGTGCCCGCCCGCGGCCCCAATGTGACCCCGGGGTGGGGGGGGGAAGGGGTTTTGGGGTGAAAAAGGGGGAATTTGGGGGCTTCTGGGGGGATTTGAGGACAGAAATGGGAATTTCCGGGGAGAAATAGGGTTTGGGGAGGGTTTTGGGGATAGAAATTGGGGTTTTGAGAGAATACGGGGATAAAAATTCCCTCTGAGGGGGATTTGGGGGTAAAAATGGGAATTTCAGGATTTCTAAGGCGGATCTGGGGACAGAAATGGGGGTTTGGGGGTTTCTGATGGCGTTTGGGGACAGAAATGGGGGTTTGGGGGTTTCTGATGGCGTTTGGCGACAGAAATGGGGGTTTGGGGTCAAAAACGTTGCTTTGGGCCGTTCTGGGGAGGATCTGGGGATAAAACCGGGGACTTGGGGGCTTCTGGGCGGCACTGGAGACAAAAATGTGGGGGTTTGGGGGGGAATTTAGGGTCAAAACCGCGTTTTTCGGGTGTCCCGAGGGCTCTTGGGACCATTTTGGGGGCTGAAGGGGCATTATGGGGCAGGAAGAGCTTTTTAAAGCCACGCTGGGGTCTTTCGGGGGCCATTCCGTGCTATTTTGGGTCAATTCCGTGCTATTTTGGGTCCTCTCCATCCACCTCCTGGCTCCTCCCCCCCCCATGGCGTCGCTCAGCCCTCCCTCTTCCTCCATGGGGCCGCTCCCTCCCCCTCCCGCAGCCGTCTCTATGGTTCCTGCCGTTGAAGTCTATGGAGCGGGTGCGTCGCGTCACTTCCGGGGGTGCTCCGCGCTTCCGCTGCGTCTCGGTGGTTCCGGCTTGAAAGTGACTTTGAGCGGAGACGGGTGAGGGGCTGGGATGGACTGGGATGGACTGGGATCGACTGGGATCGACGGGAGCGCCACTAGGAGCGATGGGAGGGCGCTGGGATGCGCTGGGAGGGGGGGCGCTGGGATGAACTGGGAGCAATGGCGCCGTTGTTGGGAGCCATACTGGGAGCACTGGGAGGGCCCCAAGGGGTTACTGGGAGCACTGCGGGGTATTAGTTAGCCCCGAGGGTATTAATTAGTCCTAATAGGTTTAATTAACCTATTAATTACCCTATGCTAGCCTTCCGTTTGTCATTGCGGGGGGGGGTAGTTACTCCTAATGGCCTTTAATTACCGAAGGGGGTTATTAATTAGCCACGGGAGGATATTAATTGACCCTAGTGGGTATTAATTAGTCCATTATGGCTTAATTAACCCATTAATTACCCCTTATTAAGCCTCTCCTCCTATTACCATTTCCTTTTGCATTACAAAGCGGGGGGGGGGGGGCATTAATGCTGCCCTAATGGCCATTAATTAACCCACGGGGGTATTAATTAATGCCAAGAGGTGTTAATCAATGCCAGGGTTCTTAATGAAGGCCAGGGGGTCTTAATTATCCCATTGTGGGTTAATTAAGCCCATTAATCACCTCTTATTACCCCTACTTCCATTCTACCCACCTCTTGCTTTCACCCCCGCCCCCGCCAGCAGAGCATTAATGACCCCATCAGGGCAATTAATGACCCCAAGACGCTATTAATGACCCCATGAGGGTAATTAATGACCCTTAGAAGCTATTAATGACCCCATGAGGGCAATGAATGACCCTAAGACGCTATTAATGACCCCATTAAGGCAATTAATGACCCAATGAAGCTATTAATGACCCCATCAGGGCAATTAATGACCTTTAGAAGCTATTAATGATCCCATTAGGGCAATGAATGACCTTAACAAGCTAGTAATGACCTCATTAAGGCAATTAATGACCCTAAGAAGCTCTTAATGACCCCATCAGGGCAGTTAATGACCCCAAGAAGCTATTAATGACCCCATCAGGGCAATTAATGACCCTAAGAAGCTATTAATGACCCCATTAGGGCAGTTAATGACCCTATGAAGCTATTAATGACCCATTAAGGCAATTAATGACCCCTAGAAGCTATTAATGACCCCATCAGGGCAATTAATGGCCCTAACAAGCTATTAATGACCCTATGAGGGCAATGAATGACCCTAACAAGCTATTAATGACCCCTAGAAGCTATTAATGACCCCATCAGGGCAGTTAATGACCCTATGAAGCTATTAATGACCCCATGAGGGCAATGAATGACCCTTAGAAGCTATTAACAACCCCCTGCGGGGCTGTTAACGAAGCAGGGGCTCATTAGCCGCTGCTCCTTGCTCCCGCAGGCCATGGCTGAGGACATCGAGGCCAAGCTGAAGCGCTACAAGACGGCTCCGTTCGACAGCCGCTTCCCCAACCAGAACCAGACCAAGAACTGCTGGCAGAACTACGTCGGTAGGGCCGGGGGCATCCCGCGGGGAGGGGCCCGGCGCCGTGGGCTCATCCCGGACCCCTTCCCGACGCCCTCCTGCTCTTCCCGTGCCCAGATTTCCATCGGTGCCAGAAGGCCATGGCCGCCAAAGGGGCGAACGCTGCTCCTTGCCAGTGGTACTACAGGGTCTACAAGTCCCTGTGTCCTACTGCGTGGGTGAGTGGGGTCCGAGGTGGGGGGGGGGGGGGGGTGTTAGCAGGAGGTCCATGGGCTTGTGGGGTTGCACCAAGGGGGCCCTATGGGGCTTGGGGGGGGGGGGGCCTCAAGGTGGTGGGGTTCTTTTTGGTGTCCTCTTGGGGGTCCCCATGGTCCTCAGGGTCTCTGGGTTGCCCCCATGCTCCTTGGGGTCTCCAGAGTGTCCCTATGACCATAGGGGTCTCCAGGGGGTCCCTGTGGTCTATGGGTTCCTCTTGATGTCACCATGGTCTCTGGGTTCCTCTTGGTGGCCCCATGCTCTTTAGGGCCCCTGTGGTGTCCCCATGGCCCTCAAGGTCCCCACAGTGTCCCCATGGTGTCCCCATGGCCCTTGGGTTCCTTTTGCCTTCCCCATGCTCCTTAGGTCCCCTATGGTGGCCCCATGATCTATGGGTCCCCCCCATCATCCCCAAGCCCTTCCTGGTGCCACCATCCACCCTCTGATGTCCCCATGATGTCCCCCATGATGTCCCCATGATGCACCCCATGATGTCCCCATGATGTCCCCATAATGTCCCCCATGGTGTCCCCATGATGTCCCCATAATGTCCCCCATGATGTCCCCATGGTCCCCATGATGTCCCCCATGATGTCCCCATGGTGTCCCCATGGTGTCCCCATGATGTCCCACATGATGTCCCCATGGTGTCCCCATGATGTCCCCCATACAGGTGACAACATGGGACGAGTATCGCGAAGAAGGGATCTTCCCAGGCAAGATCTGAGCATCTCCAACCCCAAGGAGGTGACACCGGTGTCACCGTGGTGGTGGCGGCTGATATGGGCCACCATGGGGCTGGAGGGGGCAACGTTGTCACCTGCCTGGTGGCCAATAAAGGGTTCAACTGCTCCATGGAGTGCTTTTGGAAGGGGCGCAGGTGGTCCCATGCTGGTGTTTGGTGGCCCCATGGTGGTGGCGATGACCCCATGGTGGTGGTTGGGTGGCCCCATGGTGGTGGAGATGACCCCATGGTGGTGGTTGGGTGGCCCCATGGTGGTGGTTGGTGGCCCCATGGTGGTGTCCCCATGGGGCAGGCCATGTACCACACCACAAACCCCCTTGAGGTGCCACCAAGAAGCTTTTATTCCTTCCCAGGGGTGGTGGGACGGGCACAGGAGGTGCCAGCCCCGACGCTGGGGGTCGCATGGGTGCTCCTTGCGGACCCGTGGATCCTATGGGACCAAAGGGAGCACTTGGAGGGGTCGGAGGCCCAGGACCTGCCCCACCACGGCCCCGGGGACTGCCAGGGTCTGGGTGAGGCCTTGCAGGGGGAGAGCTCCAGGGAGGAGACCTGCAGGAGGACATGGGGCCATGAGCACCTCCATGGCCCATCCATGCGTCTCCAGTGGCTCCATCCATCCATGTATCTCCAATGGCTCCATCCATGCATCTCCAGTGGCTCCATCCATCCATCTCCATTGGCTCCATCCATGCATCTCAATGGCTCCATCCATGCATCTCCAGTGGCTCCATCCATCCATCTCCAATGGCTCCATCCATCCATCTCCAATGGCTCCATCCATCCATCCATCTCCAATGGCTCCATCCATCCATCCATCTCCAATGGCTCCATCCATCTATGCATCTCCAATGGCTCCATCCATCCATCCAACCATCATCCACCTCCATCCAGCCCCATGGCATCCCCCCACCACCATGTCCCCCCCTCACCTGTGACCAGGTCTCTCGGCAGCAGCTTCCGATGGGGACCACCGTTGTCCTCGGGGCACCACGGGGCTGTTGGGTGACACCAGGGAGACATCATGGAGAGGTGGATAACGCCATGGAGGCATGGAGAGACACCATGATGGACACGTGAAGGCCATCATGGAGGTCCCCATGGCCATGGAGAGGTGACAGGGGCGGGCAGTCCCGTAGGGGACACATGGAGAGGGGCAGGACACCATGGATGACCATACTGAGGTCATTGTGGGCACATGGGGATGTCCTTGATGGACACCCACAGGCCAACATGAGCGGGTCAAGATGTCCTGGATGGGCAAAGAGCTGGAGAACGTCACAGATGGACACACAGGGATGTCATAGATGGACATAGGGATGTCATAGATGGACACATAAGGATGTCATAGATGGACATAGGGATGTCATAGATGGACACATAAGGATGTCATAGATGGACACAGGGATGTCATAGATGGACACAGGGATGTCATAGATGGACACATAAGGATGTCATAGATGGACACAGGGATGTCATAGATGGACACATAAGGATGTCATAGATGAACATAGGGATGTCATAGACGGACCCAGGGATGTCCCAGATGGACCCAGGGATGTCCCAGACGGACCCAGGGATGTCCCAGACGGACCCAGGGGTGTCACCGCCGGCCACACGAAGGTGAGCACGGGCAGGTCTCGGTGTCCTCGATGGCCCCCGTCGCCCATGGCAAGCCCCCGGGGACGCCCCCGGCCCCCCCGGCCCGCGCTCCCCGACTCACGGCACGCATCCGGCACGCTCCAAGGCTCCACTCGCGCCCCAGCCTGGACGCAAGCGGCTTCGTAGGCCCTCAGCACCGCCTCCAGGACCCGCTTGGCGCCGGGGGCCTCGCACAGCTCCCGCAGGCACACGTCGAAGAAGACGCCGGGGTCGACGGCGCGGTGGCAGCTCCCAAAGGGGCCTCGCGGGGCCCGGAGGACGCCGCAGAGCTCGCCGTGGACGAAGGCTCTTTTGGGGGCCTGGTGGCAGGGGGGGCACGCGGGGCCGGGGCAGGGCCGGTGGCAGCCGGGGCCGGTGGCCACGAGGTGGTCGTTGGAGGGGTGGCCGTCGAAGTTGCCGCAGAGGCCGCAGGTGAGGTTGCGGTGGTGGGAGGCCAAGGTGATGGCCACGGAGGGGCCGGCGGTGACGGTGAGGCCGAAGGCGGTGCTGAGGACCACCGAGGTGGTGCCGTGCCGGGGGGACGGGGACACGCAGGCAGAGCCGTCCTCCAGGCAGAAGGGCAGCGGCACAGGGAGTCCATCCAGCTGGGGGGCAATGGGGACGAGGGAGTCACATCCTGCTCGTCCATCCCCGTCCTTCATCCTCCTCCATCCCCATCCACCTCCATCCATCCATCCCTGTCCTTCATCCTCCTCCATCCACCTCCATCCATCCATCCCTGTCCTTCATCCTCCTCCATCCACCTCCATCCATCCTTCTCCAGCCTTCATCCTCCTCCATCCCCATCCACCTCCATCCATCCATCCCTGTCCTTCATCCTTCTCCATCCACCTCCATCCGTCCTTCCCCAGCCTTCATCCTCCTCCATCCGTCGTCTCCACCCATCTCCATCCATCCCCATCCACCTCTATCCCCATCCAACATCTCCACTCATCCCCATCCACATTCATCCATCCCCATCCTCCATCCCCATCCATCATCTTCATCCTTATCCAACCCCATCCATCCGCATCCCCATCCATCATCTCCATCCCCATCCATCCCCATCCATCCCCATCCCCATCTGTCCCCTTCCATCTCCATCCCCACCCATCATCCCCATCTCCATCCATCTCAACCCATCTCCATCCCCACCCATCATCTCCATCCCCATCCATCTCAACCCATCTCCATCCCCATCCCTCCCCATCCCCTCCCAGCCCCACTCACCTCCACCTCCCTCCTCGTCCCTGCCCTCATCACCCATCTCCTCCTGCCCACGGTCACCACCACGCTCCTGCCTCCTCCCGCAGGGTCCCTGACGGTGACGGCGAAGCCGCCGCGGCGCTCCCGGTGCCCGCAGCTCCGCGCCACCACGTACGAGCAGTTGCCCGCGATGGCCGCGGCTGCCCCGTCGAAGGTCACGAAGTGGCGCTGCCCCACGGCGCGGCAGCTCCCCACGGCGCCCGGCGCAGCCGCCCTCGGCCCCGCGGAGCACCCAGGGCTGCTCCTGGCCTCGGGGGGGGACACGCAGCCGGGGACGCAGGCGGAGTAATGGGTGCCCATGGGGCACTTGGGTGCTGGGGGGAGAGCAGAGGCTGGTGGGGCTGGGGTCGCCTTTGGGGGCTCTATGGGTGCTCTAGGGGTCCGCCTTTGGGTGCTCTGTGGGTGCTCTAGGGGTCCACCTTCTCCCTCCCCATCCCACCTTGGTCCTGTAGATACTCTATGGGTGCTCTATGGGTCCTATGCATGCTCTATGGGTCCTATGGATGCTCTATGGATCCACCTTCTCCCTCCCCATCCCACCTTGGTCCTATGGATACTCTATGGGTGCTCTATGGGTCCTATGGATGCTCTATGGGTCCGTCTTCTCCCTCCCAACCCCGCCTCAGTCCTATGGGTGCTCTATGGGTCCATGTTCTCCCTCCCAACCCCACCTTGGTCCTATGGATACTTCATGGGTCCTATGGATGCTCTATGGGTCCTATGGATGCTCTATGGGTCCATCTTCTCCCTCCCAACCCCACCTTGGTCCTATGGATGCTCTATGGGTCCTATGGATGCTCTATGGGTCCACCTTCTTCCCCATCCCACCTTAGTCCTATGGATACCCTATGGATGCTCTATGGGTCCTATGGGTGCTCTATGGGTCCACCTCGTCCATCCCCCCCAACCTCGCTCCCTGGGCTCCCTATGGGTCCCGCAGCTCCACCTCCCCCCCCTTGCACCCCTTTCCATGGACGTCACTCACGGCACAGATCCTTCCCTCGCCATTCCAGAGCCGTGATCCCGGCGTCCCGACAGGCAGCGGCGTAGGCAGCCAGCACCCGGCACATCCCACCGGGGTGGCAGCCGTCGGCCACGCAATCCCGGTAGTAGGTGCCGGGATGGACAAGGCCATGGCAGCGCCGGAACGGTCCGTCCTTCCTCACCATCACCCGGCACTCCTCCTCCTCCTCCTCCTCCTTCCCGCATCCCAGCGCCTCCCGGCATTCCCGTCGCTCACTTCCCACCTGCCCCTTGTCCTCCTGCCCCACATCGTTGCGGGGGTCCCCGTCCATGTCCCCACAGAGCCCGCAGAGGTGCCCCCCAAGTGGGGCCGGGGCTGTGACGCTCACCCAGCGGTGGTGGCCATCGAAGGTCAACGCCACCCCATGGTGGGTGCCCACGGTCACCTCCCAGCCCCGGCGCTCCAGGCTGAGCCCCGACGTAGGGGAGGCGTAGGGCAGGCGGATGGGGATGCCGTTGACCTGGAATGGGGTGGCAATGGGGTGGGAATGGGGAGAAATGGGTGTTAGTGGGGGGAATGGAAGGGAATGGGGTGGGAATGAGGGGAGATGGGGGAAAATGGGGTGGGAAAGGGGGGAATGGGGTGGGAATGGGGTGGGAGAGGGGGCCCTCAAGGCCCCGCTCCACCCTCTCCCCCCATCCCACCACCGTGCTCCCCATTGTAGCTGCTCACCGTGACCAAGCCGGGCTCCAGCCCCACACGTGTGGTTCCTGCCAGGACGTCCACCCCATGGAGGCCGCCGGAGCCGCCCCGGAGCAGGACACGGAAGGATCCGGGCCCGGAGCAGATCCCGGTCAGGAGGTGGCCGCAGGAGATGGGGAATTGGTGATGGAGGCGGTCGAAGGTGCGGAGGTGCCCCATGCCCAGCACGGAACAGGTGGAGGTGGTGGGGCTGGAGGTGGGCAATGGAAGGGGTTGGGGGGGACAAGGATCCTGGGGGTATTTGGGGGTGCAGTGGGGAGCTGGGGGGGGAGAGGAGAAGGGGTTAGTGGTGGTGGTGGTGCAGGCAGGTAATGGTCATCATCCGTCATCATCATCATCCATCATCGATCACCATCATCATCATCATCCATCATCATCCATCATTGATCACCATCATCATCATCTGTCATCATCATCATCATCATCCATCGTCATCGTCCATCATCATCATCCATCATTATATGATCATCCATCATCATCATCCATCATCACCATCATCACCCATCCCCACCGCCCCACTCACCGCACGTCCCCTCCTCTCCCTCCTTGTCCTTGTCCTGGGTGCAGACCCCACAGAGCTGCCCCCTGAGCTCCACTGGGGCCGTCACGGTCACGGCGCCGTCCCCCCCCATGGCCACCCGCACTCCCGTGGCCGTGGTCACCCTGCGCTGGCCCCCGCGGCGCTCCACACGCACCCAGCCCCCTGCCAGGGTCAGGGGCAGGCGGGACGGGCGGCCGGATACCTGTGGGGAGGGAGAGAGTTGGGATAGGATGAAGAAGGCAGCGTCGTCATCATCATCATCATCACCATCACCCATCATCGTCATCATCATCTCCGTCATCATCATCATCGTCATCACCCATCATCGTCATCATCATCATCGTCATCACCCATCATCAGCACCACCATCACCACCATCATCGTCATCATTATCATCACCATCATCATCATCCGTCATCATCATCATTGTCGTCATCATTATCATCATCATCATCATCACCCATCATCACCCATCATCACCCATCATCACCATCACCACCATCACCATCATGCATCATCATCACCATCATCCGTCATCATCATCATCACCATCACCATCATCATCATCACCATTACCATCATCATCATCACCATTATCCATCATCCATCATCATCACCATCATCCATCACCATCCATCACCATCATCCATCACCATCATCATCATCACCATTATCCATCATCATCACCATCATCCACCACCATCATCATCGCCCACCCTCCCCGCCACCGCCTCCTCACCCTGGCCACGGTCTCCTCTCCCCGCAGCAGAACCACCTCGAAGCCGTCCCCTCGCACGCTGACGTGGCCGAAGGTGGCTCCTGCTCCTCTCCCCGCTTGCCCCCCGGCGCTCACCTCGACTGGGGCCAACTGGGAGCCGCAGGTGCTCAGCAGCCCTTGGGTGCAGGCTGCGCTCAAGCCGTGGCTCTTCCCATCGAAGGCCCGGTAGCGCCACCGGCCCAAGACGTGGCACACGAGCGGCGGTTGCGGCACCGGCACGCACCGGGGGGTGCTCCCCAGCGCCCTGCACGCGGAGCCCTCGGGGCACGCCAAGGCGGAGCAGGGGGCGGCGGGGATGCTCCTGGCCATGGGGACGCAGTGGGGCCGCCCTCCCACCGCCCGGCACGTGGTGCGGACGGGGCAGCGGAGGTCGCGGCACGAGGGCCGGCGGACGCAGCGGGGCCACCCGTTGAGGACCTTGCAGCCTGTGCCCGCCGTGCACCGGAGGTGGCGGCAGGAGGGCCGCGACGCGCACGTGGGGCGGCCGTGGAGCAGGACGCAGGCGGTGGGAGGCGGGCAGGGGACGTCGGGGCAGGACGCGGGCAGGGAGACGCAGTGGATGCCGGTGCAGGACATGGGGGGCGAGGAGAAGCTGGGGGCCAGGGGAGGGGAGGGTTTATGGAGGTGCCGGGACACGGAGGTGAGCAGGGGACGGGTGGGAAGGCAACGGGGCCACCCGTTGAGCACGGCGCAGGTGGCACCCGGGGGACACGGGGTGTCGCTGCAGGAGGGTCGGCGGGGGACGCAATGGGGCCAGCCATTGGTCGTCTCACACGTGGTGCCCATGGGACAGTGGAGGTCACCGCAGGAAGGTCTCCGGACGGCGGACTTGGATTGGGCGCATTGGGGTTGGCCATTGACCATGCTGCAGGTGGTCCCCTTGGGGCATGCGGTGTGGCTGCAAGTAGGTCTACGAATGGAGGTCTTGGCTTGGATGCATCTTGGCCAACCATCGACCATCTGGCACATGGTCCCCTTCTGGCACTGGACGTCGCTGCAGGTTGGTTGGTGATGGGCACATTGAGGCCACCCATTGACCATGCTGCACGTGGTCCCTTTGGGACATTGGATGTGGCTGCAAGAAGGTCTACCAATGGAGGTCCGGGTTTGGATGCATCTTGGCCAACCATCGATGATCTGACATGTGGTCCCCTTCTGGCACTGGACATCACTGCATGAAGGCTCGTGATGGACACATTGAGGCCACCCATTGACCATGCTGCAGGTGGTACCTTTGGGACACTGGATGTCACTGCATGAAGGTCTCCTTACGGAGGTCTTCGTTTGTGCACACTGGGGTAGGCCATTGACCATGCTGCAGGTGGCACCTTGGGGACAATGCACATCACTGCATGAAGGTGTTCTTATGGAGGTCTTGGGTTGGATGCATCTTGGCCAACCATCAATGATCTGGCATGCAGTCCCCTTTTGACACTGGACATCACTGCATGAAGGTTGGTGATGGACACATTGAGGCCACCCATTGACCATGCTGCACGTGGTCCCTTTGGGACATTGGATGTGGCTGCAAGAAGGTCTACTAATGGAGGTCAGGGTTTGGATGCATCTTGGCCAACCATCGATGATCTGACAAGTGGTCCCCTTCTGGCACTGGACATCACTGCATGAAGGTTGGTGATGGACACATTGAGGCCACCCATTGACCATGTTACACGTTGTTCCCTTAGGACACTGGAGGTCACTGCATGAAGGTCTCCTTATGGAGGTCTTGACTTGGATGCATCTTGGCCAACCATCAACGATCTGACAGGAGGCTCCCTTCTGGCACTGGACGTCGCTGCAGGTTGGCTGGTGATGGACACATTGAGGTTGACCATCCAGCATCTTACACGTGGTCCCTTGGGGACACTGGAGGTCATGGCAGGAAGGTGGCCTTGGGGGTATCTTGGTCTGGACACACTGGGGTTGGCCATTGACCATGCTGCAGGTGGTACCTTGGCGACAATGCACATCACTGCATGAAGGTGTCCTTATGGAGGTCTTGACTTGGATGCATCTTGGCCAACCATCAATGATCTGGCAGGAGGTCCCCTTCTGACATTGGACATCATTGCAGGTTGGCTGGTGATGGACACATTGAGGCCACCCATTGACCATGTTACACGTTGTTCCCTTAGGACAATGCACATCACTGCATGAAGGTGTCCTTATGGAGGTCTTGGCTTGGATGCATCTTGGCCAACCATCGACCATCTGACAGGAGGTCCCCTTCTGGCACTGGACATCACTGCAGGTTGGCTGGTGATGGACACATTGAGGCCACCCATTGACCATGCTGCAGGTGGTTGCCTTTGGACAGTGGAGGTCACTGCATGAAGGTCTCCTTATGGATGTCTTGGCTTGGATGCATCTTGGCCAACCATCGACCATCTGGCACATGGTCCCCTTCTGGCACTGGACGTCGCTGCAGGTTGGCTGGTGATGGACACATTGAGGTTGACCATCCAGCATCTTACACATGGTCCCTTGAGGACATTTGAGGTCATGGCAGGAAGGCAGCCTTGGGGGTATCTTGGTCTGGACACACTGGGGTAGGCCATTGACCATGCTGCAGGTGGCACCTTGGGGACAATGCACATCACTGCATGAAGGTGTCCTTATGGAGGTCTTGGCTTGGATGCATCTCGGCCAACCATCGACCATCTGGCAGGAGGTCCCCTTCTGACACTGGACATCACTGCAGGTGGGCTGGTGATGGACACATTGAGGCCACCCATTGACCATCTTACACGTTGTCCCCTTAGGACAGTGAAGGTCAGTGCATGAAGGTCTCCTTATGGAGGTCTTGGGTTGGATGCATCTTGGCCAACCATCAATGATCTGACATGTGGTCCCCTTCTGGCATTGGATGTCCTGGCATGAAGGTTGGTGATGGACACATTGAGGCCACCCGTTGACAATGCTGCAGGTGGTCCCTTTGGGACAGTGGAGGTCACTGCATGAAGGTCTCCTTATGGAGGTCTTGACTTGGATGCATCTTGGCCAACCATCGACCATCTGGCACATGGTCCCCTTCTGGCACTGGACGTCGCTGCAGGTTGGCTGGTGATGGACACATTGAGGTTGACCATCCAGCATCTTACACGTGGTCCCTTGGGGACACTGGAGGTGATGGCAGGAAGGTGGCCTTGGGGGTGTCTTGGTCTGGACACACTGGGGTTGGCCATTGACCATGCTGCAGGTGGTACCTTGGGGACAGTGGAGGTCAGTGCATGAAGGTGTCCTTATGGAGGTCTTGGCTTGGATGCATCTTGGCCAACCATCGACCATCTGGCAGGAGGTCCCCTTCTGACATTGAATATCCTGGCATGAGGGTGGGTTGTGGACGCAGTGGGGTTGGCCATTGACCATGCTGCAGGTGGTGCCCTTGGGACACTGGAGGTCACTGCATGAAGGTCTCCTTATGGATGTCTTGACTTGGATGCATCTTGGCCAACCATCAACGATCTGACAAGTGGTCCCCTTGTGGCACTGGACGTCATTACATGAAGGTTGGTGATGGACACATTGAGGCCACCCATTGACCATGCTGCAGGTGGTTGCCTTTGGACACTGGATGTCACTGCATGAAGGTCTCCTTATGGATGTCTTGACTTGGATGCATCTTGGCCAACCATCGACCATCTGGCACATGGTCCCCTTCTGGCACTGGACGTCGCTGCAAGTTGGCTGGTGATGGACACATTGAGGTTGACCATCCAGCATCTTACACGTGGTCCCTTGGGGACACTGGAGGTCATGGCAGGAAGGTGGCCTTGGGGGTATCTTGATCTGGACACACTGGGGTTGGCCATTGACCATGCTGCAGGTGGTACCTTGGGGACAATGCACATCACTGCATGAAGGTGTCCTTATGGAGGTCTTGGCTTGGATGCATCTTGGCCAACCATCGATGATCTGACATGTGGTCCCCTTCTGGCACTGGACATCATTGCATGAAGGTTGGTGATGGACACATTGAGGCCACCCATTGACCGTGTTACACGTTGTTCCCTTAGGACAGTGGAGGTCAGTGCATGAAGGTCTCCTTATGGCAGTCTTGACTTGGATGCATCTTGGCCAACCATCGACCATCTGGCACATGGTCCCCTTCTGGCACTGGACGTCGCTGCAGGTTGGTTGCTGATGGACACATTGAGGTTGACCATCCAGCATCTTACACATGGTCCCTTGGGGACACTGGAGGTCATGGCAGGAAGGTGGCCTTGGGGGTGTCTTGGTCTGGACACACTGGGGTTGGCCATTGACCATGCTGCAGGTGGCACCTTGGGGACAGTGGAGGTCAGTGCATGAAGGTGTCCTTATGGAGGTCTTGGCTTGGATGCATCTTGGCCAACCATCGATGATCTGACATGTGGTCCCCTTCTGGCACTGGACATCATTGCATGAAGGTCGGTGATGGACACACTGAGGCCACCCATTGACCGTGTTACACGTTGTTCCCTTAGGACAGTGGAGGTCAGTGCATGAAGGTCTCCTTATGGAGGTCTTGTGTTGGATGCATCTTGGCCAACCATCGACCATCTGGCACATGGTCCCCTTCTGGCACTGGACGTCGCTGCAGGTTGGTTGCTGATGGACACATTGAGGTTGACCATCCAGTATCTTACACGTCGTCCCTTGGGGACACTGGAGGTCATGGCAGGAAGGTGGCCTTTGGGGCATCTTCACCTGGACACACTGGGGTTGGCCATTGACCATGCTGCAGGTGGTGCCTTGGGGACAGTGGAGGTCAGTGCATGAAGGTCTCCTTATGGAGGTCTTGGCTTGGATGCATCTTGGCCAACCATCGACCATCTGGCACATGGTCCCCTTCTGGCACTGGATGTCCTGGCACGAAGGTTGGTGATGGACACATTGAGGTTGACCATGCAGCATCTCACACGTGGTCCCTTGGGGACATCCCACCTCGGCACACGTTGGCCTCATCTTTGGCGCTTGCTTTGGGACGGGACGCGCGTTGGAATTCCTCCTTGGGCCAAGCCAAGCTGGAGACGCTTCCTGGGGATGGAGCAGGGCTTTCTGCACGCATCGAGGCCAACCGCGCTCCATGGAGCAGGAGGTCCCTTTGGGACACCAGAAGGTGCCGCAGGAAGGGGGGTTATGGACGCACTTCGGCCAAGACCCAACCATGTGGCACGTGGTGCCGTCGGGACACCGGATGTCCCCGCATGAAGGCAGGGGGCCAACGCACTTGGGCCACCCGTCCAGCATCTTGCACGCGGTCCCTTTAGGGCATTGGGTGTCAGCACAGGAAGGTCTCCTCGGGGACGCCTTGGCTCGGACGCACTGGGGCCACCCCCCCAGCACCTCGCACGTGGTCCCCTGGGGACAAGGGTGCTGGTGGCACGAAGGTGGCCTCTGGAGAGCCGCAGGGGACGGAGCTTCCCGTTGGAAGAGCTGCTTCCGCACGCACTTGGGCCACCCGTTGACCATCTTGCATTGGGTGCCCTCGGCACAGCGAATGAGGAGGCAGGATGGGGCGAGGTGGACGCACTTGGGCCAACCCGCAACCATCTTGCACCTCATGCCTTCGCCGCACCGCGAGAGGCGACACGAAGGCGTGGGGAGGCACTTGGGTCTCCCGGCCACCATGTGGCACCGGGACCTGCCCTTGCACTGGAAGCTGCGGCACGAGGGCTTGGGGACGCACTTGGGCCACCCATTGACCATCTTGCATTGGGTCCCTGCCCCACACTGGAAGTTGAGGCATGAAGGCGATGGGACGCACTTTGGAGACCCTTCAACCATCTTGCATTGGGTCCCTGCCCCACACTGGATGTCCTTGCATGATGGAAGTGGGACGCACTTGGGCCACCCATTGACCATCTTGCATTGGGTTCCTGTCTTGCAATGGAAGTCCTTGCATGAGGGCAATGGGACGCACTTTGGAGACCCTTCAACCATCTTGCATTGGGTTCCTGCCCCACAACGAGTGTTCTGGCATGATGGAAGTGGAAGACACTTGGGCCACCCATTGACCATCTTGCATCGGGTCCCTTCTCCACACTGGAAGTTGAGGCATGAGGGCAATGGGACGCACTTTGGAGACCCTTCAACCATCTTGCATTGGGTCCCTGCCCCACAACGAGTGTTCTGGCATGATGGAAGTGGAAGACACTTGGGCCACCCGTTGACCATCTTGCATTGGGTTCCTGTCTTGCAATGGAAGTTGAGGCATGAAGGCAACGGGACGCATTTTGGAGACCCTTCAACCATCTTGCATTGGGTCCCTGCCCCACACTGGATGTCCTTGCATGAGGGCAATGGGATGCACTTGGGCCACCCATTGACCATCTTGCATTGGGTCCCTTCTCCACACTGGAAGTTGAGGCATGAAGGCAATGGGACGCACTTTGGAGACCCTTCAACCATCTTGCATTGGGTTCCTGCCCCACACTGGATGTCCTTGCATGAGGGCAATGGGACACACTTGGGCCACCCATTGACCATCTTGCATTGGGTTCCTGTCTTGCAATGGAAGTCCTTGCATGAGGGCAATGGGACGCACTTTGGAGACCCTTCAACCATCTTGCATTGGGTCCCTGCCCCACACTGGATGTCCTTGCATGAGGGCAATGGGACACACTTGGGCCACCCATTGACCATCTTGCATTGGGTTTGTTCTCCACACTGGATGTCCTTGCATGAGGGCAATGGGACGCACTTTGGAGACCCTTCAACCATCTTGCATTGGGTCCCTGCCCCACACCGGATGTCCTTGCACGATGGAAGTGGGACGCACTTGGGCCACCCATTGACCATCTTGCATTGGGTCCCTTCTCCACACTGGATGTCCTTGCATGAGGCCAACGGGACGCACTTGGGCCCGTTCTCCATCACTTTGCAGGTTCTCCCGGGTCCACATCGCACCCCGAGGCAGAGCTTGGACCCGCTTGGGACGGACGGATCCGGATCTGCCCCTGGAATGACACCAGGGAGCGCCATGAGCAGCAGCTCAACCCTTTATGAGACACCAGAGAGGCCACCGCAGCCCGGGGCGGCTCCTTCCGGTGGCCGATTCCCAACCGGATTTGGTCTCCTTCCACCCCACCAGGCTCTTCCACCCTGCGGTCCGTGCCCATGGGAGGATGGAAGGGACGGGGATTCTCCAAGGGCTTGTATAGGGGCTGAGACCGTGGGGTTGCTCGTTCCAGAGGGGATCGGGGGGGGAAATGGCCGATCTGGGGCTTGGAGAAGGAAAAGGGGAGGTGGAAAAGGCAGATTTGGGACAGAAAAGGTAGATTTCAGGCAGAAAAGGCAGATTTGGGGCAGAAAAGGCCAAATCTGGGGTGGAAATGGCCAAATTTGGGACAGAAAAGGTAGATTTGGGGTGGAAAAGGACCAATTCAGAATGAAAAAGGACCAGTTCGGGGTGGAAAAGGCCAGATTTGGGGCAGAAAAGGCAGATTTAGGGTAGGAAAGGCAGATTTGGGGTGGGAAAGGCAAACTTGGGGTGGAAAAAGCCAAATTTGGGGTGGAAAAGGCCAAATTTGGGGTGGAAAAGGCAAACTTGGGGTGGGAAAGGCAAACTTGGGGTGGAAAAGGCAAATTTGGGGTGGAAAAGGCAAATTTGGGGTGGAAAAGGCAAATTTGGGGTGGAAAAGGCAAATTTGGGGTGGAAAAGGCAAACTTGGGGTGGAAAAGGCAAACTTGGGGTAGGAAAGGCAGATTTGGGGTGGGAAAGACTAAATTTGGGGGTGGAGGGAGGGAATCTGGGGAGAAAAAGAGGGATTTTGGCCAAATGGGACTCACCACAGTGGAGCAGGAGCCAAGCCCAGAGGAGGAAGGTCCGAGGAGGCCCCATCTGCCCCACAGGTTGGAGAGAGCATGGTGAGACCCCATAGAACCCCATAGACACCAATAGACCTCCCATAGACACCCCGGGATGGAAATGGGACCCATCCTGCTCCACAGACCACATAGGTCCCGTAGACCCCATAGAATCCCCATAGACCCCCATGGACACCCCATAGATAGCCCATAGAGCCCATATACAGCCCACTATGGCAATGGGACCCAGGGGCCCAGGACCCATGGAACCCCCCTGGACACTCCATAGACAGTCCATAGACACCCCATAGACAGCCCATAGACACCCCACAGACCCCCATGGACCTCATAGAACCCCATAGACATCCCCAGTATGAAAATGATCTCTAGGTGTCCAAGACCCACCTTGCCCCATAGACCCCCATGGACAACCATTGACCCCATAGACACCCCATAGACCCCCATACCACCCCATAGAGCCAGAACTCACCACTCCAGGGCCACGGAGCTGTGGGTCCTTGCAGGAGCTCCGTGTTTTTGTAGGGCCCCAATGGGATGGCATCAACCAATGGGGCGCTGGCTCTGCCCCCCCAGTGCCACCCCATTGGTCGCTGGGCTGGGGGTGGAGCCTGCCCCCCAGGCAGAGATAAGATCTGGGGCTGGAGCAGCTGGGGCCAGGCTGGCGCCAGGAGGGTGCGGGGGGGGGGGGGGGAGTGTCTTGGTCCATCATCATCATCCATCATCATCGTCATGGTCCATCATGATCCCTCATCCATCCTTATCCCCATCCATCCTTATCTCCATCCATCCTTGCGTCCGTTATCCATCCATCCATCCATCCATCCTTATCCCCATCCATCCTTATCTTCATCCATCCATGGTCCATCCCTATCTCCATTCGTCATCCATCCATCATCCATCCAACCATCCTTATCTCCACCCATCCATCCTTATCCCATCCATCCATCCTTGTGTCCATCATCCTTATTCTCCATTTATCCATCCATCCATCATCCATCCATCCTTATCTCCATCCATCCATAGTCCATCCTTATCTCCATTCGTCATCCATCCATCATCCATCCATCCATCCTTATCTCCATCCATCCTTGTGTTCATCATCCATCCATCCATCCATCCACCCATCATCCATCCATCTATCCTTATCCCCATGCATCCTTGTGTCCATCATCCTTATTCTCCATCCATCTATCCATCCATCCATCCATCCATCCATCCATCCATCCATCCATCCTTATCCCCATCTATCCTTATCTTCGTCCATCCATGGTCCATCCTTATCTCCATCCATCCATCCTTGTGTCCATCATCCTTATCTCCATCCATCCATCCTCATCTCCATCCATCCATCCATCCATCCCCATCCATCCTTATCTCCATCCATCCATCCATCTATCCATCCCCATCCATCCTTATCTCCATCCATCCATCTATCCATCCCCATCCATCCTTATCTCCACCCATCCATCCTTATCTCCATCCATCCATCCTTGTGTCCATCATCCTTATCTCCATCCATCCATCCATCCATCCCCATCCATCCTCGTCTCCATCCAACCACCTTCATCTTCTTCACCTTCATCCATCCTCACCTCCATCCATCATCCCCCCCCATTACCTCCCCCCATCCTTCTCTCCATCCCCCCATCCCTCCCCCATTCCCACCCCATTCCCATTCCCTCTCCCGTCCCTCAGGTCCCTCCGCTCCCCTGCTCGGGATAATTGAGCCGGAGCCTTTTGTTTTCCAGAACAATGGAATGATGGGGGGGGAGGTTGGGTTGGGCCCCACAGAGCACACAGGGACCAGGCAAGGGGGGGGACACCCCAAAGGTACCGAAGGACCCTCCTGGCATCGCCTCACCCATAGACACCCCCAAAGGGACCCCCCCAATGGGACATAAAGGGAACCCCAAAAGGGACCTAAAGGGATGCCCCCCCACAAGGACCCCTCATTGCCCCCCAAGAGGGACCCAAAGGGACCTAAAGGGGTGCTCCCAAAAGGATCCCCCCATTGCACCCGAAGGGACCTAAAAGGAACCCCCCCAAAAAGGACCTCCCATTGCCCCCAAAAAGGGACCCAAAGGGACCCCACTATTGCCCCATAAAGGGACCCCCCCATTACCCCATAAAGGGACCCAAAGGGACCCCACCATTGCCCCCAAGAAGGGACCCCCCAAAAGGACCTCCCATTGCCCCCAAAAAGGGACCCCCCCCATTGCCCCATAAAGGGACCCCCCCCAATAGATCCGAAGGGACCCCCTAATGCCATAAAAATGGACCTAAAGGGACCCCCCCATTGCCCCTAAAGGGACCTCCCCAAAAGGGACTCAAGGGGACCCCCCCATTGCCCCCAAAGGAACAAAAAGGGACCCAAAAGGACCCCCCCATTGTCGACAATGGGACCCCCCAAAAGGGATCCGAAGGGACCCCACCACTGGCCCCCAGAGGGACCCCCCCATTATCCCACAAAAGGACCCAAAGCCCCCCCCAAAGGGACCCAAAGAACCCCCCCCATTGCCCTCAAAAAGGACCCATAGGGACCCCCAAAGTGACCCAGAGGTTTTAGGGACCCCCCCAAAAGGGACCCCCCAAAAGGACCCAAAGGCCCCCCCAAAAGGGACCCAAAGGCACCCCCAAAGAGCGGCCCCCCCCAGAGATTCCCCCCCCCCCCCCGCCCCGTCCCTCCCCATTGCTGTTAATTGCTGAGTAAATGAACGGGCAGCTCCAGGGCACCACGGCCCAGAGAGCGGCACCCATTGACACCCATTGACACCCTATAGCACCCATAGACACCCTATAGCAGCCATAGACACCTTATAGCACCCATAGATACCCTATAGCACCCATAGACACCTTATGGCACCCATTGACACCCTATAGCACCCATAGACACCCTATAGCAGCCATAGATACCCTATAGCACCCATAGACACCCTATAGCACCCATAGACACCTACAGCACCCATAGACACCCTATAGCAGCCATACTTCTATGACCTTTGATGTCTCTATTAATTCCTTTGAGATCTCTATTAATTGCTTTGATATTTGTATTAATTGCTGATATTTCTATTAATTCCTTTAATATTCCAATGAATTGCTCTGATATCTCTATTAATCCTTGGATTTTCTATTTATTACTTTAATATTCCAATTAATTGCTGATATTCCAATGAATTGCTCCGATATCTCTATTAATCCTTGGATTTTCTATTTATTGCTTTAATATTCCAATTAATTGCTGATATTCCAATGAATTGCTCCGATATCTCTATTAATCCTTGGATATTTCAATTTATTACGTTAATATTCCAATTAATTGCTGATATGCCAATGAATTGCTCCGATATCTCTATTAATCCTTGGATTTTCTATTTATTACTTTAATATTCCAATTAATTGCTGATATTCCAATGAATTGCTCCGATATCTCTGTTAATCCTCGGATATTTCAATTTATTACTTTAATATTCCAATTAATTGCTGATATTCCAATGAATTGCTCCGATATCTCTGTTAATCCCCGGATATTTCAAGTCGGCCCAGTCCCACGGGGTCGCTGTGGGAAGCGGCAGGTTCCGGGGCTCCAGCGGCTCCGCAGCGCTGGCGAGACATGGGAATGGGGGCACGGAGAAGGTTTGGGATGGCCGGGAATGGGCTGGGATGGCCCTTGAGGACCGAGGGACACGGACACCTCCCGCTGACCCCGGCCGCTCCAAGGACGAGGACGAGGAGGAGGAGACAATTCCCAATTCCCAAGAACAGGTTCCAAGCACAAAGCCACAAGCAGAAGGGTTTATTGGGACTCAGCCACAAGCAGCATTCCATGGAAACCAGGAAACGGGAATACACGGAAACCAGGAGACGGGAATGCACGGAGACCAGGAGATGGGAATGCATGGAGACCAGGAGATGGGAATGCATGGAGACCAGGAGATGGGAATGCATGGAGACCAGGAGATGGGAATGCATGGAAAGCAGGAGATGGGAATACATGGAAACCAGGAGATGGGAATGCATGGAGACCAGGAGATGGGAATGCATGGAAACCAGGAGATGGGAATGCATGGAGACCAGGAGATGGGAATGCATGGAGACCAGGAGATGGGAACGCATGGAGACCAGGAGATGGGAATGCATGGAGACCAGGAGATGGGAATGCATGGAGACCAGGAGATGGGAATGCATGGAGACCAGGAGATGGGAATGCATGGAAAGCAGGAGATGGGAATGCATGGAGACCAGGAGATGGGAATACATGGAAACCAGGAGATGGGAATGCATGGAGACCAGGAGATGGGAATGCATGGAGACCAGGAGATGGGAATGCATGGAAACCAGGAAACAGGAATACACGGAAACCAGGAGACGGGAATGCATGGAGACCAGGAGACGGGAATAGTGCATTTTTTGAGGGAAGAAACGATGGGATTGGTTCTGTTGCCTTGATTTTGAGCCGAGTTGGGCTTCCCTTTGTGACCCATTACGGAATGGATCACCCAAGCTCCCAGCTCTGCCCGGTGGAGACCCGGCTCTGCCGAATTCCAGGTTGGATCCAGCATTTCCAATGGGTCTGGGGCCACGGGACCTGCTCCCGCTGGCGTCCACCGCGGCTCCGTCCCGGTTTTCCTTCTCCCATGGAAGAGCCTCAACCGGAGGCCCCCATGGGCGCCTTCGGAAGCGCGGAGCACGGTGCGGGGTCAATGCCAGCGCGGTCTCGCCTCTTGCAGGGGGTAGACGGGGGCTTCCGCTTCCACACGCACAAGCTTGGAGGCGTAGCTGGAAAACACGGAATACCTTGGAATGTCGCCTTGGGAGAGGAGGGAAGCTCGCCCTCTCCTCCCCCCGACGGTGAGGGTTTGGTCAATGGAGCCGCTGATCCGGGCTCTTCCTTAGGGAACCTGGACCCGGTTCTTCCTTATGGAAGCTGGACCTGGTTCTTCCTTATGGAAGCTGGACCCGGGTTCTTCCTTAGGGAAGCTGGACCCGGGTTCTTCCTTAGGGAAGCTGGACCCGGGTTCTTCCTTATGGAAGCTGGACCCGGTTCTTCCTTATGGAAGCTGGACCCGGGTTGCTCCTTAAGGAAGATGGACCCGGGTTCTTCCTTATGGAAGCTGGACCCGGTTCTTCCTTATGGAAGCTGGACCCGGTTCTTCCTTATGGAAGCTGGACCCGGGTTCTTCCTTAAGGAAGATGGACCCGGGTTCTTCCTTATGGAAGCTGGACCCGGTTCTTCCTTATGGAAGCTGGACCAGGTTCTTCCTTATGGAAGCTGGACCCGGTTCTTCCTTATGGAAGCTGGACCAGGTTCTTCCATAGGGAAGCTGGACCTGGGTTCTTCCTTATGGAAGCTGGACCCGGTTCTTCCTTATGGAAGCTGGACCCGGTTCTTCCTTATGGAAGCTGGACCAGGTTCTTCCTTATGGAAGCTGGACCCGGTTCTTCCTTATGGAAGCTGGACCAGGTTCTTCCATAGGGAAGCTGGACCTGGGTTCTTCCTTATGGAAGCTGGACCCGGTTCTTCCTTATGGAAGCTGGACCCGGGTTGTTCCCTATGGAAGATGGACCCAGCTTCCTCCGGGAGCACGACGGTGCCAGGATCGAGGAGGCTTCACTCACCCGCGTCACCTCCTCGGCTCTGGGGCTCAGTCGCTGTGGATGAAACCAAAGAGCCTGGAGGCGCCCGTCCTCAGGGGCCACCGAGCCCACCCCATGGCTGCCCCACGGCGCCTGGTCCCTCCCCCGGCAAGCCTCGAGCACCTCGCCCCCCGGATGCGGCTCCTCCGCACTCACCAGCCCACGAAGTCCTTGGCTTTCCAGGCATCGACCACCTCGGCGATGCCGGCGGCGCGGCGCCCATCGGGCAGCCGCAGGTCATCGCCGGGGTCCCCGTTGAAGTTGCCGCAGGGAGCGCAGAGCCGGTTGACCATGGCGGCCCCAACGGTGAGCGTCACGGCGCCTTTGGGGCTGAAGAGCACGTCCATGCCCGACGCGTGGGCCACGGTGACGTTCCCATCTGCGGCACGCAGGGAGATGTCTTGGGAGACGTTGGTTGGGAGGCGGGCGGAAAGGCCATTGACCTGCGGCGAGGAGAAGGGGGGATCGGGATGGAAGAGGGGAGATGACCCCAGTCAACGCGCTCGCTCGTTGGAGTCAACCTCAGTTGACTCCAGTCAACGCGCTCGCTCGGGATGGAAGAGGGGAGATGACCCCAGTCAACGCGCTCGCTCATTGGAGTCAACCTCAGTTGACTCCAGTCAACGCGCTCGCCCAATGGTCCTCAAGGCTGGCCGCGGTCCTTACCCACACGTCCATGTTGGTGTTGATGGTGATGAAGGCCTCCCGGAAGAAGACGAAGACGGCGACGGCGGCGGGGACGTGGTCCTCCCGGCACTCGCTGACCTCCAGCACCACCTTGAACCAGTTGGGCGATTGCTCGTCGCACAGGGCGGCCACTTTGTAGGTGCCGCTGGTGAGGAGCAGCCCCCGGGTGCCGTCGAAGGTGGTCAAGGAGGCCCCCGGGCTGAGGTGGCATCGGCCTTGCTGCTGGAGGCAGAGCTGAGCCCCGTCCCGTGTGGAGCAGACGTGGTCCTGGGGGCATTGGGTGTCCTCACAGACAAGGCCCCGGGACAGGTGGCAAGTGCATGTCGTGGTGCAGTTGTTGGAGGTGATGGTCTCGCCTGCCTGGAAAGGGCGAGATCCATGCGGATCAAGCGGGTCCGTCCCCAGGAGGAGATCCCAAAGGGGGAGAAAAAGCAGGAGATGGAGATGGTGGAGGTGGTGGAGATGATGGAAATGGTGGAGGTGGTGGAGGTGGAGATGATGGAGATGGTGGCAATGGAGATGATGGAGATGGTGGAGATGGTGGAGATGGTGGAGGTGGTGGAGGTGGTGGCGATGGTGGAGATGATGGATGTGGTGGAGATGATGGAGATGGAGATGATGGAGATGGTGGCAATGGTGGAGATGGTGGAGGTGGTGGAGATGGTGGAGGTGATGGAGATGGAGATGATGGAGATGGTGGCAATGGAGATGATGGAGATGATGGAGATGGTGGAGATGGTGGAGGTGGTGGAGATGATGGAGATGGAGATGATGGAGATGGTGGTGATGGTGGAGATGATGGAGATGATGGAGATGGTGGCGATGGTGGCGATGATGGAGATGATGGAGATGGTGGCGATGGTGGAGATGATGGAGATGATGGAGATGATGGAGATGATGGAGATGGTGGCGATGGTGGCGATGATGGAGATGATGGAGATGGTGGCGATGGTGGCGATGATGGAGATGATGGAGATGATGGAGATGATGGAGATGGTGGCGATGGTGGAGATGATGGAGACGGTGGAGGTGGTGGCGATGATGGAGATGATGGGATTCGCCGAACTGATTTCCCTTTTCCAGAGGAGCAAACCACGGATCTGGGGGTGTCACCCCCCGCGCCCTTCCGGACGCGTGGCCTTAAGAGGCTCCCGTCAAAGTCGCTCACCCCAAACCCCTTGCATCCTCTCGACGGGACACTGAAGGCTGGGACCACCCAGCTCGATGGGGACGGGCTCTCCAAGCCGGCCGCAAGCCGCCGGCCGAGCTCACCTGGAAGTACCTTCCCTGGTGCGAGCAGCCGCAGCGCTCCACGGGCACGCAGGAGCCCCCGTCGAAGAGGTACCCGTCGTCGCACTGGCAGCCCTCGAAGCACGCCCACGTGCACGGCGCCGGCGCGGAGAGGCTGGAGCAGGTGAAGTCGCACGTGCGGGTGCAGAGCTCGTAGTGGCTGTGGGGCGGGCAGGCGAGGGCTGGGCACGAAGGAGAAACGCCTTTAGGGCCGCCTGCACCCCTTGGGACGGCCCCGGTGGCGCCCGATGCCAACAGAAGGCGATGGAGCGACCGAACCCTGCTTTGAACGCCCGAACGGGAGCGTTCCCGGTCGCAACGGCGCCGAGCGGCACCCGTTTCGGCCCCCTTAGATCCGTGGGGATGTCGCGGAGGTGGTGGGGCGGAATTCCCTGTTTCTAAGGTGGGAAACGGGTGCTTGGAGCCCCCCGCAAGGGGCTTCTTCGGGTGGTTTGAAGGTGATTTGGTGGGGTTTGGGGCGGGTTGAGCTTTGGGGTCCCTCGGTGCGGCCAGCGCCGGAGACCTCGCCTCCGGAACGGTCAGACCGGGTGGGTTCTATGGGGGGAACGGGAGCCTGGGGGGGGCTGAGTGGGGAACTCACGGCAGAAAGCGGGCGCTCTCCAGGCTCGGATGCCGGCGCCGGCGGCTTGGCACGCAGCAGCGTAGGCTTGGACGCTGTGGCACAGGACCCCGGGCTCTCCGGCGGCAGCGCAGACATCGTGGAGGCAGTGGTTGAAGTACGGCTCCGGGCTCACGCTGGGGTGGCACGAGCCGAAGGGTCCCTGCGGGTCGCGGATGATCCCGCAGGATCCGCTGCCCGCGTAAGGAGCGGCGGCGTCGGCATCGCACCCGGGGCAGGCGGTGCCGGTGCAGCCGTCGGTGCAGGTCCCGGCGTCCCCATGGAGCTTCCAGGAGGAGACGAAGTCCTCGGTGCTCAACGCCAAGGAGCCTCCGGGCTTCCGGAAGTCATCGCCGGGGTCCCCGTTGTAGTTGCCACCTAAGCCGCAGACGTGGCCCTTGTAGGCGTCGGGCACGGTGAGCAGGAGGTAGGTGGCCCCGTTGTAGAGGAGCCGGATGCCGGCCGCGGTCCAGAGGACGATGTTGGTGCCTTCTTGGCCGAGCCGTAGCTTCTGGTCCTTGGTGACCAAGGGCAGCGCGTGGCGCTCTCCATCCACCTACGGGTGGGCACGGGGTGAGGAAGGGTTTCCATGGGGGATACGGGGGCCGTGGGGACACCCACCCCGACTCACCGTGGCCTCCCACGGCCGTCCCCTCTCCATGCTGACCGTGTAGCCGTGGATGGAGGCCACCACCTTCCTCATCAAGGCCACGTCGCCGCGGTGGCCCACGTCGTGCTCCAGCAGCACCGAGAAGCCCACCAGCCGGCCCTCCGGCTCGCAGAGCCGCGCCAAGACGTAGGTGCAAGAACCGCGGACGTCGAAGGCTCTCCCGTCGAACGTCACGTAATGGGGGTCCCCGGACACCACCAAGCGCCCGTAACCCGTGGGGTAGCACCCCAAGAGCCCGTCCTGCACCCTGCACTCCTCGTGGGCGCCGCAGGAGGCCTCTTGGCACCGCACGGCGCCGTTGCCTTCGCAGCGGCACCGCTCCCGGCACGACGCGAAGAAGACTTCGCCCTTCTTGTAGTAGAGCCCCCGGTGCTCGCAGCCGCACTCGCTGGCCGCCACGCACTCGTCCCCGCTGAGCACAAAGCCCCGGTCGCAGAAGCAGCCCTCGGTGCACGGCGCTGAGCCGCAGGCGGCGGCGAGACCGCGGCACGTGGCCGGGCAGCCGCTCCCGCAGAGCTCGTAGTGGGAATGCCGAGGGCAGGAAGGACCTGGGAGAGGAAGAGGAGGAGGAGGAGGAAGGGTGAGCCCGTTGGGAGCCCATGGGGTGCGTGGTGCGGCACCGCTGCGGGGACGGCGCCGGGCTTGGCATTCCCGTTGCTGGGGGACAATAAGGATGGAGGAAGGACGGAACGTTGCTTTGGAGGCTTCCAACTCAACCTTTGGCCTTGGAGCAAAGGAGGAACCCGTTCCATCACAAGCAGGTGTTGGATATGGGACAATCCAACCCAACTTGGGAAGCATTTGGGGACAATAGGGATGGAGGAAGGACGGAACGTTGCTTTGGAGGCTTCCAACTCAACCTTTGGTCTTGGAGCGAAGGAGGAACCCGTTCCATCACAAGCAGGTGTTGGATATGGGACAATCCAACCCAACTTGGGAAGCATTTGGGGGACAAGAGGGACGGAGGAAGGATGGAACGTTGCCTTGGAAGCTTCCAACTCAACCTCTGGCCTTGGAGCTAAGGAGGAACCCGTTCCATCACAAGGAGGTGTTGGATACGGGACGATCCAACCCAATTTGGGAAGCATTTGGGGACAATAGGGATGGAGGAAGGACGGAATGTTGCTTTGGAGGCTTCCAACTCAACCTTTGGCCTTGGAGCAAAGGAGGAACCCGTTCCATCACAAGCAGGTGTTGGATATGGGACAATCCAACCCAACTTGGGAAGCATTTGGGGATAATAGGGATGGAGGAAGGACGGAACGTTGCCTTGGAAGCTTCCAACTCAACCTTTGGCCTTGGAGCGAAGGAGGAACCCGTTCCGTCACAAGGAGATGTTGGATATGGGACAATCCAACCCAACTTGGGAAGCATTTGGGGACAATAGGGATGGAGGAAGGACGGAATGTTGCTTTGGAGGCTTCCAACTCAACCTTTGGCCTTGGAGCCAAGGAGGAGGAGAAACCCACTCCATCACAAGGAGATGTTGGATATGGGACGATCCAACCCAACTTGGGAAGGGTCTGGGGGACAATAGGGATGGAGGAAGGACGGAACGTTGCCTTGGAAGCTTCCAACTCAACCTTTGGTCTCGGAGCGAAGGAGGAGGAGGAGGAGCCCACTCCATCACAAGGAGATGTTGGATACGGGACAATCCAACCCAACTTGGGAAGCGTTTGGGGGCTTCCATTGGCTCTAAGCAAAGCCCCAGTGGGTTTGGTTGCCCTCCAAACCATCATTCCCTGGCCGGGAAGGATGGAGAGCCTCCTTCCGACCCCACTCACCGCAGAAGGTCGGCGTCCTCCATGGCTCCACGCTGACTCCATGGCTTTGGCACTCGGTCACATAGGCAGCAATGGCTTTGCACACGGTGTCCCGGTGGCCTCTGTAGTGACAGGCGTCGAAGACGCAATCCTCCAGGAAGGCCATTGGGTCGACCACACTGTGACAAGCCCTGAATGGACCTTCCACCTTGGTGATGACCCCGCAGTACCCATCCCCTCGGTAGGGCTCCTTCTCCTCTTGGGTGCACGTCGGGCAATCCCCTTCGCAACCGGAGGAGCACCCGGGGACGTCTGCGACCTTCCAGCTCTCGGCCAAGTGGACCTCGTCGGTGGCCCGTTGGCCATCGCTGGTCACGAAGTCATCGTCGGGGTCTCCATTGGCGTTGCCGCAGAGCCCACAGACGGCACCAGCGTAGGCCTCGGGGAGGAGGACGCGGGCGTAGCTGTACCAGTCGAAGCTCACCCTTAGACCAAAGGCCGTGCGGGCGAAGCCATGGACACCACTGTGGTAGAGCTCGAACTGGTCCTTCTTGGTGAACGGGAGCCCCACGAAGGCGCCGTTGACCTGCGGAGGTGGTTGGAGAAGGTCGGTGGTGGGCCCGGGCTCATGCAACCCGCGCCAGATGCGGGTGGTTGCATAGGTTTGGGTTGGAAGGGGCCTTGGAGGCCGCCTAAGGACATGGGCACCTTCCAGTAGACCAGGTCGCTCCCATTGACCCGGCCTGGTTCATCCGAACCTGCTCAGTTCAACCCATCCCAGTGTCCCACCACCCTCCTGGTGGAAAACTTCCTTAGGTCCCATTTGCCAGCCTCCCTCTTCCATCGGAAGCTGTTCCTCCCCATCCCATCCCTCCTGTCCGAAGCCCCTTCCCAGCTTTCCTGTAGCCCCTTGAGGTCTTGGAAGTCCTTTTGGGAGAGGATTCCTGCTCCACTGCCACCCAGGCTGGGGCTGAGCGACACTTTCCACGTGGAGAGCTCCCACTTCAGACCCCACTCCCTTGGGATTTGGGTGGTTTTCCATACGCCAGGAAAAGCTCCCGGCCAAATCCAGGGGGGTCAAGACCCAGGGAAGGTTGCGAAACTCTTGCCATGGATGCAGCTCCCCAGAGCACCGGCATTGCTCAAGAGCTGGGCGTTTTCCAGGTGGAGGCTTCGCTATCCAACGGGAAAACGTTGTTCCAAGAGGGAAAACAAGGGAAAAGCTGCTCCCAACCCTGATGAGCAACGCTTTGGCCGGGACAAGGTGTGAATGGAAGCGCTCCCGTAGGAGCTGAGTCACTTTGCAGCTGGACAGAGGGAGTGGTTCACTCCATAGGGGAGTGGAGAGCCAAGAAGGACGACGGGATATGGGATGGGTTTCGGTGGAAAAACAAGAGGAAAAGGGTTTTTTTGGGGCAGGAAACAAGCACTTTCCATCCCGGTTGGACGTGGGCTTGGTGGCCACCTACCATGACCTTGCGCGGGTGCTCCTGGCTCATGGTGATGACGTCGCCGTAGACCTCCAAGGTGAGGGTCTTGGTGAAGGACACGGCTCTGCTGCCCCGGTTGTTGTTCTCCACCTTGACGGTGAATGGGACCAGTTCGGGGTCCCTTTGGGCGCAGAGGGCGGCGAACTGGTAGACGCAGGTGCCTTGGAAGTCGTATCTCAGCCCGTCGAAGGTGGTGTAGTGAGGGTCGCCCGTCCCGATGCACGTGAGGTGCTTCGTGACCTGGCACGTCGGGGCGCCGTTGACCACCGCGCACTTCTCATGGGCTTTACAGCCCCTCTTCCTGCAGGTCACTCGGCCGCCGTCGCATCTACACCAGCTTTGGCACGTCCCATCCTCCCAGAACTCCTCCCGGGCCCCGTAGGAGCGGCCGTTGTGGGCGCAGGCGCAGGTCTCCCTTGGGACGCACGTGCGGTTGTGGAGGACGAAGCCCTCGTCGCAACGGCACCCCGGGGTGCAGGGATCGGTGCAGGGGGTGGGACCGCCGGGGTGGGTGCAGGTGGGGGGACACCCTGACCCACAGGCCTCGAAGTGGCTGTTCGGGGGGCACCTTTGAGCTGTTGGGGTGAGAGTGGAGAAGAAGACCTCAGACAGAGCACGGAGAGGGACGAGGCCGGCGAGGCCGACTCGGACGATGCCTACAAGTGAGCCCAGGACACGTCCCCCAGGGAAGTCCTACATCGATGGGGGGTGCTATGGGGCTGAAGGTGGATTATGGGGTGCTTTGGCCTGGAAAGAGCAACCCAACCCTTCCTTGGTGCTGGTTGACGTCAACTCGGTTGACGCCTCCAAGCATCAACTCGGTTGACGTCTCCAAGCATCAACTTGGTTGACGTCTCCAAGCATCAACTCGGTTGACGCCTCCAAGCATCAACTTGGTTGACGTCTCCAAGCATCAACTTGGTTGAGGTCTCCAAGCATCAACTTGGTTGATGTCTCCAAGCATCAACTCGGTTGACGCCTCCAAGCATCAACTTGGTTGACGCCTCCAAGCATCAACTCGGTTGATGCCTCCAAGCATCAACTCGGTTGACGTCTCCAAGCATCGACTCGGTTGACATCTCCAAGCATCGACTCGGTTGACGTCTCCAAGCGTCAACTCGGTTGACGTCTCCAAGCATCAACTCGGTTGACATCTCCAAGCATCAACTCGGTTGACGTCTCCAAGCATCAACTCAACGCCTCCAAGCATCAACTCAATGGGGTGGGCTTGGATCCCCATGAGCAGATCTTGGAGACCCCCATAGGAACTCACCGCACGCGTCCTGCGGCATCTCCTGGCCCTCACAATCACCATGGCAGGAGGCATCTCGCCACCTTTCAGCCCAGTCCTCCATGGTAGCGGCTTGGGTGCTGTTGGGAAGGCTCATCTCGTCCTCCGGGTCCTCATTGAAGTTGCCACAGAGGCCACAGGTAGCCCCGAAGTAGCTGCTGGGCACGGCCACCATTATGGCCCAGTCTTCGTCGTAGGTCACCTGCAGCCCAAAGGCTGTTTGGAGCATGGGCCTGCCTTCGTTCTGGGAGATCTGGATCTTCCCAGCTTCCAGTGTGGAGGGCACGTCGATGGGCTTGTTGTTGACCTTGGAGGAAAGGAGAAGGAGAAGGGTGGTTGGGCATCTCCGGCCCCAAAACCCCATCTCATGGTGCACTTGTGGCCTTAAACCTGCCTTTTCCTTGATTCCAACCCAAAAGTGGCCGTGGTTTGGATGGAGACGCCTCTGGGGGACACCTCGGTGAGGTGCCAGACACCCTTCCCTTCACCTCTGCGCCCCAGTTCTCCATGGTTTTGGTCGTTCTCCTTAGGTTCTGATGCCAGCCTCACCCACCACCATGTTTTACCCTCTTCCACTTGGCTTTGCCCATGGAAAACCACTTCCAAGACCTGGAAGAACCCACCTGGATTTTGCCTCCTTCCCCTACATGGATGGAGATGTTGGAACCATAGACATAGACCTTGGTCAACCACTCCTTGACGTCGCCTTCGCTCTTCTTCTCCTCTACTACGAAAGGCACCAAGGTGGGATCGTCGCCACAGGACTTGGCAATGGTGTAGGTGCAGCCGCCACGGATGTCTACGGTCATCCCGTCAAAGGTGTGGTACTGCAAGGCCTGTGAGCCCATGCAGGTGCCCATGTAGTCATGGATGCAGGTGGCCACCCCCTTCTCCAGCTTGCAGGTCTCCTTCGTGCGGCACTTCAGGAGCCGGCAGGGATCTAGAAGGAACCACACATGGAATGGCCCATGGGGAGAGAGACAGGGACAGCGTCACCATCACCATAGGTGGTCAACCAGCATCTCCAGAGCTTGGCCTTGACCATGTGGGTTGGCCACTTGTGGCCACCATCACCATAGGTGGTCAACCAGCACCTCCAGAGCTTGGCCTTGACCATGTGGGTTGACCACTTGTGGCCACCGTCACTGTAGGTGGTCAACCAGCGCCTCCAGGGCTTGGGTTTGACCATGTGGGTTGACCACTTGTGGCCACCGTCACCGTAGGTGGTCAACCAGTGCCTCCAGGACTTGGGTTTGACCATCTGGGTTGACCACTTGTGGCCACCATCACCATAGGTGGTCAACCAGCATCTCCAGGGCTTGGGTTTGACCATGTGGGTTGACCACTTGTGGCCACCATCACCATAGGTGGTCAACCAGCGCCTCCAGGGCTTGGCCTTGACCATGTGGGTTGACCACTTGTGGCCACCATCACCATAGGTGGTCAACCAGCGCCTCCAAGGCTTGGCCTTGACCATGTGGGTTGATGACCACTTGAGGCTCCTTCCATTGACAGCCCATTAGCCTACGGATCATTCATGGATCACAACCTATCTCGGGTGGGTTTGGCCACCCAAAGGAAGCCGGGCGGACGTGGCGCAGGTGGCCATGGCCCACTCACCGCTGTCGCAAACAGCCGCCATGCCGTAGGCTTTCTGCTCCCGGATGCCCACGCTCAGCACCCCAAAAGGGGACCCCTCATTCTCCACCACATGGACCGAGAACTGGGTGCCCAAGCTCTGCCCGGCCCAGGAGTACTCGGTCCCTGGGACGCTCTTCCACGTTGCGTTCCTCAAGGGGCCCTTGTTGAGCGTCGTCGCGGACGCCTCCGAGGTCTTGGCTATGAGCAGGGCGTAGTTCTGGTACCCATCCAAGGCGATGACGCTGTAGGAGCGGCAGTAGCTGGAGACGGCTGGGATGGCCATGAAGAAGGGGTCGTAGGAGACGGACTCCTTGGTGCCTCCGTCGGCGAAGAACATGACCTGGATGCCGGCGCTGGCCGATAGGTGCAGGGTGTTGAAGGCTTGGAGACCGTAGAGCGTTGACCTGCTCGGCCGTAGCTCCCGGACCTCTTTGGTGACCCCGTGCTGGGACTCCACACGGGTCTTCTGCGAGGTGGACACGTAGACGATGTCCGCTTGAGCCTCGAAGGGCAACGGGGGCACGATGAAGGTGGTTCCCCAGCTGGAAACGGGTTGGAGCTGCTCCACCAAGTGGTCGCATTGGGTGAACCTGGCCAGGCACGTGTGGCCGGTGAAGACGCCCACGGGTTTAGTGGCCACGATCCGGGTGCCGGACAGATCGGCCGCGCTTTGGACTTGGGCTGCTTGGAACGGCTCCAGTGCGATGGCGAGGACCGAGCCCCGCGGGTAGGTCCGGCCTTGGTAGCTCACGGTGGCTTTGAGGTGGACGTCAACCGCGGCGCCTTCGTCCCACGAGACCACCGCGAACTGCCCGTAGCGGTCGGTGCCCACGCCGGGGGTCACGACGTGGTACTCGGTGCCCCACGCGTGCACCGGGAGCACCGCGGTGGAGTCGACCGACGCGGGCTTCTCGTTGACCATGACCAAGGAGACGGCGGCGGTGGCCGTCACCAGCACGGCGTTGCCGAAGGCTTTGCTCCCAACCATCTCTGCCTGGGGGGGGACCTGCACCACGACGGTTTGGCCCGCGCCGGCCTCCACCGTCATCCTCAGCGCCGGCTTCCTCATGGAGACGGTGACGGAGGTGGACGGGGAGTAAGCGGTGAGGAGCAGGCGGAGGTCGCTGCGGAGGGCCCGGTGCAGCCCGTTCTGCACGAAGGCCACCGCGAAGGCTTCGCCGAGGTGAGGGCTGGCGGAGGCAGAGGCGCGGAGCAGCCAGAGCAGCCCTGGGGGAGCACAAGGGGGGCCCTTGGGGTGGGGAATGGGGCTCAAGGTGGGCTTGGGGTGGGCATTGGTGGGCATTGATGGGCATTGATGGGCATTGATGTGATGGGCATTGATGGGCATTGATGGGCATTGATGGGTATTGATGGCCATTGATGGTCATTGCTGTGATGAGCATTGATGGGCATTGATGGTCATTGCTGTGATGAGCATTGATGGGCATTGATGGGCATTGATGGGCATTGATGGGCATTGATGTGATGGGCATTGATGGGCATTGATGTGATGGGCATTGATGTGATGGGCATTGATCTGATGGGCATTGATGGGCATTGATGGGCATTGATGTGATGGACATTGATGGGCATTGATGGTCATTGCTGTGATGAGCATTGATGGGCATTGATGGGTATTGATGGCCATTGATGGGCATTGATCTGATGGGCATTGATCTGGTGGGCATTGATCTGGTGAGCATTGATGTGATGGGCATTGATGGGCATTGATGGGCATTGATGGTCATTGCTGTGATGGGCATTGATGGGCATTGATGGGTATTGATGACCATTGATGGGCATTGCTGTGATGGGCATTGATGGGCATTGATGGTCATTGCTGTGATGGGCATTGATGGGCATTGATGTGATGGGCATTGATCTGATGGGCATTGATTTGATGGGCATTGATCTGATGGGCATTGATGGCCATTGATGGGCATTGCTGTGATGGGCATTGATGGCCATTGATGGTCATTTCTGTGATGGGCATTGATGGCCATTGATGGGCATTTCTGTGATGGGCATTGATGGCCATTGATGGTCATTGCTGTGATGGGCATTGATGGGCATTGCTGTGATGGGCATTGATGGGCATTGATGGGCATTGATGGCCATTGATGGGCATTGCTGTGATGGGCATTGACCACTGAACTCACCCCAGACCCTGCTGGTGCAGCCCCTCAGGACATTGCCTTCCCCCCCGGCCATGGTTCTGCTGCTGCAGAGGAGGAGAAAATGGTCAAATCCTTCGATTTCCCCCCAAAACGGGGCTTCTCTTTGCCCCACGGCTGGAGGCTCCGGGCTTGGCCGTGGTGGCCCTGGGGTCCTGTCCCATGGGGGTCGCCCCCCTTTGCCCTCGCTTATTTTGCCCGTTTTCCCCCTCTTTCCCCCCAATCCTCCCTTTCTTCTCCCATTCCCACTCTTTCCTTTCCCCTTCCCCCCTTCCCCCCTTTCCCTTCCCTTTTTCCCCCCTTTCCCCTTCCCCCCTTCCCCTTTCCCCTTCCCCCCTTCCCCCTTTCCCCTTCCCCCCTTTCCTCCCCTCCTTCCCCTATTTCCCCCTCTCTTTCCCCCTTTTCCCACCCTATTCCCCCCCCTCCTTTCCCTTTCCTCCCCCTTCCCCCTTTTCCCCCTCATCCCCTTCCCCCCCAGTTCTTCCCTTTCCTCCCTTTCCTCCCCTTTTCCCCCATCTTCCCTTCCCTTTCCCCCTTTTCCCACCCCATTCCCTTCCCTCCCCCTTTTCCCTTCCCTTTTTCCTCTTTCCTCCCCTTTTCCTCCCTTTTTCCCCCCTTTTTCCTCCTCTTTTCCCCCTCTTTTCCCTTCCCTCCCCTTTCCCACTCCATTCCCTTCTCTCCCCTTTTCCTCCCCCTTTTCCCTTCCATTTTCCCTTCCTTTTTCCCCCCTTTCCTCCCTTTCCTCCCCTTTTCCCTTCCCTTTCCCCCCTTTTCCTCCTCTTTCCCCCCTCTTTTCCCTTCCTTCCCCTTTCCCACCCCATTCCCTTCCCTCCCCCTTTTCCTCCCCTTTTCCTTCCCTTTTCCCCCCTTTCCTCCCTTTTTCCCCCCTTTCCTCCTCTTTTCCTCCCCTTTTCCCTTCCCTTTCCCCCTTTTCCTCCTCTTTCCCCTTCCCTTTTCCCTTCCTTTTCCCCCCCTTTCCCCCTTTTCCTCCTCTTTTCCTCCCCCTTTTCCCTTCCCTTTTTCCCCCTTTTCCTCCCCTTTTCCTCCCCTTTTCCTCCCCTTTTCCTTTCCTTTCCCCCCTTTTCCCCCTTTCCCCCTTTTCCCCCTTCCCCCCCCCCGAACACTTCAGGAATTCCCTGGCTCCCTTCGCCCCTTCCCCCAGCGCTGCCCGATCCCGGCTGCTTTTAACCCCCGCGGGGCCTTCACCTCGCTTCCAGCCCCAAAATCCGGCGCTTTCGCCCCAAATCCGCGCCGGCTGCTCCCGGGCGCCCCGCCCGCCCTCGGCCGTCGCTGCCGGCGGCCAGAATGGGTTAAAAAAGCCGGGGTTTGGTTCAAACGCCCCCGGGGGGGGGGGGGGGGGCAAGGGCCGAAAGGCGGCGAATTCCCGGAATTCCCACATAGGGATTGGGGGGGAAGGGGGGGGGTTGGAATGGCCGAAATCACAGCGGGGGGGGGGGGGTGGAGGCTAAAATGGGGCTAAAAAGGGGGAAAAGGGGGGAAAGGGGGAAAAAGGGGAAAAAAGAGGGGAAAAAAGGGGGGGAAGGGGAAAAAAGGGGGGAAAAGGGGAAAAAAGGGGGGAAGGGGAAAACAGGGGGAAGGGAAAAGGGGAAAAAAAGGGGGGAAAAGGGGAAAAAAGTGGGGAAAAAAAGGGGGAGAAGGGGGAGAAAGGGGAAGAGGGAAAAAAGGGGGGAAAAGGGGAAAAAAGGGGGGAAAAAAGGGGGGAGACAGGGGAAGAAAGGGGAAGAGGGGAAAAAAGGGGGAAAAGGGGAAAAAAGGGGGAAAAGGGGAAAAAGGGGGGAAAGGGGGAAAAAGGGGAAAAAAGGGGGGAAAGGGGGAAAAAAGGGGAAAAAAGGAGGGAAGGAGAAAAAAGGGGTGAAAAGGGGGAAAAAGGGGAAAAACGGGGGAAGGAAAAATGGGGGGAAAGGGGAAAAAAGGGGGAAAAAGGTCGGGAAAAGGGGGGAGAAAAGGGGGAAAAGGGGAAAAAAGGGGAAAAAGGGAGGAAAAAGGGGGGAAAGGGGAAAAAGGGGGAAAATAGGGGGAAAAAGGGGGAAAAAGGGGGGATATTCCCAAGTTATCCCATTTGGAATGGGGGGGGTTGAGTGTTGTCGGCGCCTTGGAGCGTGTTGTGGATGCAATGCGTGGGGCTATAGGAAAACCCCACTTTGGGGGTAAAAAAGCTCCGTTTTAGGGGAAAAGATTCCCAGTTTGGGAATGCCTTTCCTGGAATATGGGGATGTCCCCGCGCAAGCGTGACCCATTTGGGCCCCTGGCACCAAAACCCGCCCTGGAATTCGGGGGCGAAAAAGGTGAAACATCGGAAATTCGAGCACAAATAAGGGGGAAAAGCAGGAATTTGAGCCCAGGAAAGGGGGAATCTTAAATTTGTTGCAAATTCGGGCCAAAAGAAGGGGGGAAATCACAAATTTGAGAACAAAAAAAGGGGGAAATTGTAAATTTGTTGGAAATTTGTGCACAAAAAATCACAAATTTGGGCATGAAGAAGGGGAAAATATTAAATTTGTTGGAAATTTGTGCCCAAATAAGGGAAAAATCACAAATTTGAGCAGAAAGAAGGGGAAAATATTAAATTATTGTAAATTTGTACCCAAATAAGGGAAAAAATCACAAATTTGATCACAAAGAAGGAGAAAATTTTAAATTTATTGTAAATTTGTACCCAAATAAGGGGGAAAATCACAAATTTGAGCACAAAGAAGGGAAAACCTTAAATCTGTCGTAAATCAGAGCAAAAAGAAGGGGGAAATCCCAAATTAAGCACAAATAAGGGGGGAAATGATGAATTTGAGCACAAAGAAGGGAAAATCCGTGTATTTGTTGTAAACCCATCCCAACATGGGGAAATAGACCCCAAAAGAGGGAAATAGACCCAAAACTCGGGAAAAGAGGCCAAAATAGGGGGAAAGAGGGAAAAAAGATGGGAAATAACCCAAAAGAGAGGGGGAAATGGAGCAAAAAAAAGGGGAAACAGACCCAAAAAGAGGGGAAATAGACCCAAAACTCGGGAAAAGAGGCCAAAATAGGGAAAAAGAGGGCAAAAAGAGGGGAAATAACCCGAAAAAGAGGGAAATGGGGCAAAAAGAGGGTAAATGGGGCAAAAAGAGGGGAAATGGAGCAAAAAGAGGGGAAAA